>NC_081181.1:158889449-159191949 GCF_029867415.1 Vicia villosa
ACTCCATATCTGGACCATTAATTCATTTCAATCTAATGGTTAAAAATAATAAGTCATTAAATGTGGAAAGAGAAAACTATTCCTTATTATTTTTAACCATTAGATTGAAAAGAATTAATGGTCAAGATGTGGAGTAAGTTATTAGAACTTACTCTTGGAGTCAATATAACTCTCTTCATATATATATATATATATATATATATATATATATATATATATATATATATATATATATATATATATATATATATATATATATATATAAACTTACCGATAAAAAGTATAAAGTTTGTAAATAAGTTAATGCAATGTAAATCAAACCATAAAATTAATATGTACTAAATCATATCAAATTTAATATACATATAAAAATTGTATTAATTAAATCTAAAATGCATCAAAAGATCTAGTACCGCATAAATTTACAATTGGTTCCGCTTTCAACGCTTCCTTATTTGATTCTCTTTCAAGCTCCATCAATTTGGTGAGCTCTATCATCTCTCTATAAATTGATCTGCCCAAGTTTTTGCCTCATTTGTTGAATGTGTCGTCCACTCGATCGATGTAGCTGGAATTGGACACCCAGGTCTTAAATAAATCTGAACAAAATGTAGGTCCTTTGAAAGAAACTCTATTAACATGATGTGTTCGGGAGGATTTTTAGGTGGACCACTCTGTAATGGAAAAATGTCTCTGAGAACCCATATTTTGTCAGATCGGTACACTCATTCATATGCACTTGCTATAAGTTGACTATTTTAGGTTCTCTCTTCATATATAAATATAATCTTATCCCATCCTTTAAAAACTAGTTTTTTTTTCATTGGTTTCATCTGCAGCCGTGCTTATCCATCCACTCCACCATCATTTTATTCGATCATTCAAGTCAACACTTCTATTTTGTTCTTTTTTTTTCTCTAAAGACACGCGCTTAAGATAATCTTCAACTTAATCTTTCTGTTTTTGATACTACATACCCAATTAAACACCTTAAAGAACTTTGTTGAAATGACACATTTACAAGCATGTTTTAGTTTTATCGAAGTTCTAGTATTGTTCATATGATCCCAAGACAAACTTCATAAAAAATCTTGATTATTTTCCTGTTCATAATATGACTATGCCTTTGAAATTTCTGCATTTTTATATGTCAATATTTATGCACTAGTTTAGTATTAACCTTGGTATGCCTAATTTTTCTTTGATAGATTGATTATTGATCTTTTTACTGACAACAGGTTGTTGCCTATTTATCAATGATTGATATTTTTTTAACAAAAATAATCTGTTTCAAAATATTAACATAGTCATTGTAAATAGAATTTATTTGTTACAAAACTATATTTTTTATATCATAAGACCATTAATATAGATCATTCTTTATGTTGTTTTGTTGTTGTTAAGAATATAAATTAATTTGATGTTTTGTTATGCGTTGTTAAAAAAAAGTGTCGACTTTTTTAATAATGATAAATTTTTTGTAAATATGTAATAAAAAAATTATAAAAAAAATTGATGGACTGAACTCGCTAACTCATTAGCGAGTCTAAACGGAACGAGCTACCCGCTTTACCACCATGAACTCTATAATGTGAATATATCTTTTAGGATAATACATTACTATTACTTTCTTATATTAGAAATTATGTTAATATTTATCATATAAATTATAATGTATGAACTATTTTTTAACAAAAAATGAATTTAAATTAAATGAACTTTATATAAGTCATAGATTATAATAAAGGTTTTATAATAATAAGTTAAAATAATTCATAAATATATCATAGGCATTCTTTTTCAAAATTAAATTTGATATTCAATTACAACTAATTCAGAATCTATCTTATCGTTCACTAAGGGTATTTTGGATTGATGGAATGAAGCCGAATAGAATGAAATAAATTTATGTTTCATCGTTTGGATCAATTAAAAACAGATGGAATGGAGTGGTATCGGATATAATACATTTTATCCCATTACATCACTTTCCACCATTTTTTATACCCTCTGATTTGGACGGAATAAAAAAATTACTCTATTCCATCATGATGTATCCAAACAATAGAATGACACGTATTTATTTCATTTCACTCCGTTCCGCTCTATTTCATTCCTCTCCGCTCCATTCTGTTCCGTTATTTTTATTGTATCCAAACATAGCTTAAGAAAAAACCTAATGATATCATAAATTATTTATGTAAAAATCTGTTAAAAACAATTTTCAATTTATTAAACAAATAAATAAATTTAAATATTCGATCAAATGCTCACAATAGAGCTTTGTCTCAATAATTTTAATATGTTTAAACTTATTCAATGTTAGAAAAATTTATATGCTACATAAATACGAAATCATAGAATTAGTATGAAAAATATTCAAACTTTAGGAAAAAAATAATAATAAACTAAAATTTTTATTGATTGATTTGATTAAAGGTGTGTTCGTATTGTGTGTAGCTGTTTTGTTTCCTTTCTTCCAACCCAACCCCCAAATTCGTTCCTTCTTCGTACTCTCACGGCAGCCACTTTCCGATCAATCGCCGTCATCGTCAACTCTCATCGCCGCCGCGCGACTCGACTCTTTCTTCCTAAGGTTTTCTCTCGTTCTCTCAAATTGTGCCGATGGTTTAATATCATAATTGTTCGAATTGCGTAATCGTAATTGAAATCAATTGAAACAATAACTATCTATATTCACGATTCCTTTCAGTTTATTGTGTAGTTAATTTATGGATTCTGAAATCAATTTACGATTTCGATGATTTTTATTTTCTTCATCATTGACAGTGTAGTGGTTGTTGTTGTTGTTGTTATTTGATGATTTGTGAAAGATGTGAAAAATTAACATGTATTTTCAATAGGAATTTTAATTAGGTTAAACCGTAGTGACAGTTAGAGAGATTTTTGTAATTAGTTATTTAGTTTTAATGATTAGTGTTTTTTCTTAAAACCGTTTTTGGTAAATGATAATGATGAAATTAGTCTGTTTATGATTTTGATTGGTGATTTTTGAGCTGTGAGAAGTTTGGTGTGGAATGTGTTTAGCTTAGAGTAGCGATGTTTTAGATGATGATGATTTTGAGTGGCTGGAGATCTGTTGTTTAGGTTTCTTTAATGGTTGATCCAATATATGCGGTGTTATTCGATTTTGAAATCATCTGGATGTTTCTTTATGTGTTCAATTTCTGGCTGCTATTAAATGTATTTGTCGTGGCGTCATTGATGAGCCTTGGATGTTTCCTAAAACCCTTTTGATGATTTTCTTGTTACTTTTTATTTTTATTTTTATGAGCAATGGAAGGTTTGGTGTTAGATGGTTATGTTTTAAAAGTAATTGAGGGTTTATTGAATAATCAGGCACGGATTATAGTGACATACAAAATTCTTATTTTATTGATTAGCAAGTACAGTTAGCATTTCTCACTAACAATAGTTGGACGGCAGGTTGTGATTCCCATTTAAGGCTTTCTGTCTTTTGATGTTTGTTTATGTGTTTTGGAAAGTCAAAATATTCTTCATAACAAATTTTCTGCAATTACTAGATTGGGATTTGCTTATTGACCGTGTCAAATGTTTATTCCGGTTGAGTGTAAGGATGCATAACTAGGAAACTGGCCAATTTAATAACATACTTAAATTAGTGCACAAATAAGTAATCAATGCCGTTGTCCATTTACCACTGGAAAGATTGTTAAAAGTTTATAGTTTAACATCAAATTATCTTATGTTTGATCTCCTGATTTTTTTTATTGATGTAGGTCCATCTGTATTTCTGGAATTATTCTAAGCAACATAAGCTGGCTTATCATTCCTAGTTGGGATTTCAAAGAAGATACCATACAGATTTTGTTATACGGAAATAAATGGAGCTTAAAGCTTCATCTCCAAAACCAGAGTCTGTCGCGCCATCGGATTGCGCCAGTGATCCCGAAGAGAAGGAAGTGAGCGATGACGATGACGATGATAGGAATCATAAGCATCGGAGGAAGGAAGGTCATTCTCAGTCATTGGAGAGAGATGTTTTCGATCCTGCAATTAACAGACCATTCAGAAAGCGTAACAAAAATTTTGGGAACCGTCATCCATTTAGAGATAATGAATCTATGGCCTTTGAAACACTGAAATCTTACAGCGATGCCACCACAGATAAAGATTTTTATTCCAAGTTCGAAAGAAGGCGCCCTGGGATGACTTCAATTCCTCGAACACCTTTTGATATGAATCAAAGGTTACGACCAAACCAATCATTTGCTGGAGATCCTGGCGCTGGTAGGGGAAGAGGCAGGGAATCTGGTTTTTGGAATCATCGTGAATCTAGGTTCAGCTCAATTGATGTTGCTTCTCAAATGGTTCAGCAGGGATCCTTTCCTCCAGCCCTTTATACTGGACGTGGGTTACCAAATATATCAAATGCACAAAATGCATCTTGGAATACATTTGGTTTAATTCCAGCCGTACCCAACGGTGGCTTAGACATGCTTCATCCAATGGGTTTACAAGGAGCGCTCAGACCACCTATTAATTCATCTTTAAATGCGAATATTCCTCGTCAACGATGCAGAGATTTTGAGGAACGTGGATTTTGCCTGAGGGGGGACATGTGCCCTATGGAACATGGTGTTAATCGAATTGTCATTGAAGATGTTCAGGTACCTTTTTACATGAGATACTAGCAAATATCCATATTTTTAAAGTATAAAAATAATATTGAAAGAAAAACGTTAATTGATAAAATAGGTCACAGTTATAGGTCTGCGCAAATTACATGCAAAAGACTTTTCAAATTGTCAGCATCGATAATTTTTGCTGCTGTCTTGAGTGAGTGAGGCTCTTTTTTTTTTTACCTTCTTTCCTAATGGTTAGGAAAGAATCGTAGTGTATCCCTTAGAGTTAGTTTCTAATCTTAGAGTATCTCCTAGGATTAGCTGTTCATACTGCCTACTTTGGGCACACTGGTAATAACTATCCTCATTGATGACCCTTTTAATTGTATGTTGAAAAGATTTTTCATTTTAATGATGTTCTTTAAAGTTTATAATAATGTTCTCTCCTGCAGTCTGTTTGTTGGCATTGGTCTCAGAAAAATTGATATTCTTTTTTCTTCACTCCCTGTTGAACTTTGTATGTTTGTATTTTTTTTGTAATAGAATAGTCTAAATTCTGAATGTTAATGAACAAATGAGGAATTAAATCCAATGTTGTTAAGATGACAATGTTATTGATTAGTGGACACATAAGACAGGATAGAATTAAGACTCGAAGTTTTGGAAAGAAAGTTGTGGTAGCAATTATTGAAGAAAAGGTGATAGAGTTTAAGCTAATGTGGTTTGGTCATGCATGGAGAAGACTTGTAGAAGCCCTAGTAATGAGGGTGGATTGGGTGAAGGATAGCCAAACCTCGAGAGTTAGAGAGAGATCAAGAACTTTAAGTCAAATCTTTAAAATGGTTTTAAATTTGAATGGTCCATCATTAGAAGTTAATCATGTGATAGGACTTTATAAGTTGTTGGAATCTGATTCGACCTAGTGGGGAAAAGGTTTTGTTGTTGTCTATTCTTTACCTGTGCAATTTGATTTTTCGTGTAACAACTTGCTTTTCATTAAGTTTCAAATGTTCAATATTTATTTTTTGCATGATCTTAATTTGAATTGACTAATATTTGCACTTTCCCATAATTTTTCACTGTATCAAAGTCATACATTGTCTGTCAGACTAGCTAATTAATTTGTTGTTCATAATTCAGAGTCTTTCACAGTTCAACCTTCCTGTTTCGCTTTCAAGTGCACACCTAATTGGAGCACCTGCTGGAGCTGGATCACTACATTCAGTAAATGCTTCAACCGCTTCAATGAACAGCAAATGTAAACCTGGAATTATTTCCAAGTCCGCTGTCAATGATGTTGGTTTGCCGATGGATGGTGAATATCCTGGTCCAGGTTGCACAAGTGGAGCTGATCTTTATGATCCAGATCAACCACTGTGGAATGATAGGGGTCTGGAATCTTCAAATGCACTCCTAAATATGCAGTCATCAAAGATTGTTGATGATGCCGAGCCTATGTCTTGTGATGCTCCAAATAGTGTTTGTCCAGTCGAAGCTACCAGAACCTCAGTCAGTTTTCAGGGTGCCAGTGCATCTGTCTGGGGCAGAATTGGTAGTTCAAAAAGTAGAGTTGGCACGAAAGAAAAATCTAACCCTACAATGAGCTCTTTCCATTTTCCCGATAATCAATCAAAGGAAGATACTGATGAATTAATAGGTTCTCACAGCGCCTCCAGTCAAGGTAACCAAATCATAGCAGATGATGCCATCCCAAGAGCCTTGGAAGCATCTTTGAAGGCACAGGCTGATATGCGTAGCATACGTAGACCATCACAGAAGGCATTGCGTACTCTATTTGTAAATGGGATACCTCATAAGATTAACAGGAGGGAATCTCTTCTTGCTCATTTTCAGAAGTTTGGGGAAGTTACCGACATTCATATTCCAATAAACAGTGAACGAGCTTTTGTCCAATTCTCCAAGAGGGAAGAGGCTGAAGCTGCTCTGAAGGCACCTGATGCTGTAATGGGCAATCGTTTCATCAAGATGTGGTGGGCCAATCGTGACTGTGTTCGTAATGATAATTCTACTGCAAGTGGGAATGGTGCAACTGTAACTCCCCGCGGGCAACCACCAACTTTCTTTCCATCTCATCCAGTGGCCACTGATAGGAGAACTGATGCTTCAAGGACTATGTTTGATGGATCATCACCGTTGGATTTATCAAAGCCAGTCATTGCAGATGCACCCAAGGTTGCGCCTCCTTCGCAGAGGAAGCTTGAAAGCTTAGAGCATCTAAGGGAACAAATGCGCAAGAAGCAGGAAATTCTGGACCAAAAGCGTAACGAGTTCAAGCGCCGGTTGAACAAATTTGCGAAACAAGTAAGACCTAATAGCTTTTTTTTCGTTAAATTGTAGCTGTTGATACATTGGTTTAGAGACTCGTGATATTTTGGATATTCAGTGGATTTTTCTTTTACTAAGTAATGTGATTAGTATAGTGTCAAGTAACAGGACCATATGTATCAATTAGTGCATATGCTGCCTTTCTAAGTCCCAGTAATAAAATGGTGTTCAGAGCTTATCCTCTACATAACTATATTAAAAAGAAAATATAAGCCTGGCACAATCATCGCTCACCACTGCATTCTGTTATCAACTTGTTTCATTTCATGTATTAATGTCATTCCTTCTCATCATATAAACTCTAATTTTTCACAGGCTACAGGACCCAAGGGTGAAGTTGTTACCGAGCAATCTGCCAAGAGACTTAAAACAAGCATGGCGTCTGATGTAGTCAAACTGGCTTCTCCTCAATCGTCTGATGCTGATATTGGTATGTCATCTCCACATGCAGAGACAACAGTGGATAAGAATAAACAGTTGGTCAAGACTGCTTCTCAAAGTCCTAAAGCAAATACACCAATGAGACTACAAGAACCTACAGGCTTGAGGCAGTCAATTCAACCATCAGTGCCTGTCAATAGATACAAATTGGATAACCGTCCCACTGCATTTAGAATCATCCCACCTTTGCCAGTTGGTCTAGCAAATGTAAGTCTTCTCTCTTTGCCTCATGTGTCTGTACATATTGTAGAGTTTTGCAATGGGTCCCGTTGTTTGTTTTGCTACAATCATTTGACTAAAGATTTCCCTGTTAGAGTTGGACATGAACTGACATGTGAGAATAGTAGACGTTGAATTAAAATATATGTCTGTATATATTGGATTATAAGATTTTAACTTTTAAAATTTGAAGACTGAAGTACAGTAATCTGCAATTCTGCATTCTCGGTTGTCTTTCCCTAGTCTGACCCATTTTGAAATATTTATGAAAATGAAATAGCTATTTATTGTTTTTGTGTAGATTCAAAGAAAGAAGAAACAATTGGGACTCATTATAGCAAAAAAATTATTGGCCTTTTTGATTGTTTCTATTTATTTTACCTTGTTTCAGATTTCTTAAATGTGTACAAATTATGTGTATTTTCTTTTCTCTGCTGTATTCCCGCTCACATAAGATATCATATTTAAAATTCCGGTAGTCACCCGAGTTAACTCCCTATCTAATATACAATATGCATTGTATGGGGTAAGAGATCTGAAAATGTTAGTTAAAGGTTTGACCTCAACCCTTTTTTGGTCATCATTTAGTTAAAATAAAAGGATTTGGCATAATACTCTTGCAGGAAATTGGGAATTTTCAATCCAGGGGAAGGATTTGGGTAGAATAGTTGTTTGGACCTAAACAGAATCAACCACCATGGTCTTTGTGTTACGCGCAGCACTTCTCATACTCTCAAGCTCCCCAGAGCCAACATCTGACCTGTCATGTGTAGCACCATCTGACCCAATAGTTTACCAGAAATGACCATAAGCTCACTGTTACTTGCTGCAGCTGCCATCCCACGTTTCTTGTCGGTCCTTTTCTAATTTGTCCTTGGTTATCTATTTTGGGACTCAGGACTGGTCCGCCACTTTCTTCAGTTTTATACCATGACACTCCTAAGCTGTATGTGGTTGTTATGAAGTTGATCATCAGTTAGCCTGGCCTTTTATGAAAAATCTAAGGGCTACCAAGCTAGCCTGTCCTAAGTTATGATTGCAATCCACGAACCTATTTCGCTAATTGGTCTTCTCGTGTTAAACCTAAAATTCCAAGTGCAATATTATATGAGAAAATTTATCAGGGAGGCGTTTGGAAGAGCTAATTTGTGCTTATCTATTGATATGAACACTTCTGTGATTTTTACGGTTGATTGATTTTAGTGTGGGTATTTAAATAATACGGTCATTTTACCATTACCAAATGTGACACTGTCAATTTTAATCTTTTGCTTACAAAATTGTTGTCTTTTAGGTTGCTGCGTTGAAGGAACACTTCTTACCATATGGTGAACTTTCCACTGTAGAGCTAGAAGATGTGGAAGTCAATGACAGTATTGAGCAAGAGGCACATCTAAATTTTACTACTCGTGGAGCAGCTGAGCAGGCCTTTATAAAAGGTAAATGCTGGAAAGATCATAACCTTAAATTCACGTGGTTGGCACCTACCAATTCTGGCAATGGCAATGCCACTGTTAGTAGAGAACGTTCTCTATCTGCTCCTCCCAGGGAGCCTTTGGATACAGAAGGTCAATCTGAAGAAAAGTTGGGAAACTCTGTAAACCATGAATCAATTGTGTCTGACGGTGAGCATAAATATTCTGAAACTAAAAGTCCTTCGGGGCTTACGAAAAAGGAACAAGATGAAGATCTCCAGTGTACCACCAGTCGAGTGTCTTCGGCCGAACAGTCACCAAAGGACAATGTCTGTTGAGAGGATCTGTTGATGGTCAGATTTGTACAGCGAGGTAAAATTTTAAATCTATTAAACTCTAACTTTCAGGGGCATTTTTTTTTATATCAATTTCTAAAAAATTATTATTCCATGTTCCTTTGGTCAATGTAAGACATGTAAAGTTCCTTTTATTTGGCCACCTCTTGTATTTGGTGGTATTAGTCGAATGGTGCATCATGTTATATCTCAGCTTTTGAATAGTTCTCTTGTAGGATAAAAATTTTTAATATCAAAATTATGTTAAAAGCCATTGAACAGTTTCTTGACAAATATTTGGGAACCCTTTCCCTTTTTTGTTTTATAGCAAAAGTAGAATAATATAATTGAAGCGGTTAGTTTAATTCCATATACTTGGAACATTTATTTTATTTCTACCTGTTTTTATTGTTTTACAAATTGTTTTTCCATGGGAGATTTTGATTAGGTAGTGGTTATTTGAAAGGTGACCGTTAGCATGATGAACTAGAAAGATAGGACCATCATAGGAAAGTTAACAAATAATCATTGATTTAATAGCAAATAAATGGAATTAATTTAGTACAATGGTAAGAAAGAAACACATCAAACCTTAACCAATGCATCTGTTTGTTGAATCAATGGTTATTTTGAACTTTATATGACTTTCCTATCTTTTAAGTTCGCCATCCTTTTTTTTTTTTTTTCATAAAGTTGATGGTTTATAAGTACCAACAACTTGTTTACAAAGAAAATACTACATTGCTGCTGCCAAGGATCGAACCCTAGACCAACAGCCTACACCCGCTCAGTCAGCAAATGCCAACTAAGCTACCCCACCCACCCCTATTTAAGTTCGCCATCCTAACCTTGCATGAAATATATTTTTGGCCTTTTTTTTGTGTGTAGCTTTAATCTCCTGTCAAAAGGGATTTGTTTTGTATCTTAAATTGTTTATGCGATTTGTTGTTCTTTGGTTTTTAGTCCTCTCTTTGATGTGTCAAAAGATAACACACAAGACATTTGATTATATCGTGGCAAAATATTTTAGATAATTTTGCTGGATACAAAATGTTGAACCCACAAAAATTGTTAATTTTCTACTTAATTGTTCACATTTTTTTTAAATAAAAATTACTATAATTTTTGTCCCTAAAGATCTAGCAACTTATATTTAGTGGTGGGACTGAAAATGGAGAAAAATCAAATAAAAGAAATATCAATGTATCTTCCATGCAATTTATTTTAGCTTTTTTATATAAGTTCTTACAGTATTACAATTTTTAATAAAATAGTTATACGAATTTAAGAAAATAAAAGTTCAAATACAAAATTGATTTAAATAGCTTTTTATAAAATATTATTTCCAATATTTCATTTTTTTTACAAATTCAAAGAATATTGAAATATCAAAATTTTGAATAATTTTTTTTGAAAATTAATTGATATTTCTTTTTTTAAAATTTATGTAATTTCAATTATGTCAAGATTATTAATAAAAAAATTAAAATAATTTTACTTTTACAAAAAAATATTTACTTTTTAAATTATTTTAAAAAACGAGCTCTTACTCTCACTCACCTTCATTATAACTTAATTATACCATTTTACACTTATTAAAAATTAGTTAAAATTACTAAAATATAAAATATTTATGGTCTAGTAATTTGTTTGGTTTAGTTTTTATTCTATTTATATATAAATCATTAAAATATCCTTTATGAGGAAAACTAAGAATATACTAAAATATTATGTTCTATAATTCTTGTAATCACTTAATTTCTATAGTATTTTATTAAATTTTTTCTCTTAAAAACTTAAATATTGTTTAAGTAATATTTAACATGATAAATACAATATTCCATTATTAAAATTTTAACATAACTTTTATATATTTAGTTATAATTATTCTGTTATTTTAAGAATAACATATGGTGTTAATTTATTCCATTTTGAGTGTTTATTTAAAAAAGAAAACTAAACAATTTTTTTTATAAATTTATGAGAAAAACAGCAATGAGTAATGTTTGTTAAATTAAAGCTATAAATATTTTTACTAAAATACCATTTAGTGCAGGAGACAAAAATGGATGTGAAAAGAGAAAAAAATATATCATTTAGTACAATAACTGTCACGTTAAATTTACATCGGATTAATAATTTATAAGAGAATTAATAAATTGTTTTTGAATAACATTAAAATTAAATAAAGGGTTAATAGCATTTTTGTCCTCTACCATATACGCGACTTTTGGTTTTGTCACTGTAAATTTTTTTGTTGTAAAAACACCCTTGTCATTTTAAAATTCTGTTTGTTTAGACCTTGAGAGAAAACGAGACACTCATGTGTCTATGTGTCATGTTATGTGACATTATTTTTTGTTTTTTAATTTTAATTATGCTGACATGGATTTATTATTTTTTATTTATAATTATTTTAACATCCATGTCATATAAAATTTTATTTTTCAATTATTTAAATAATATGAAATTATGAAAGATGCATGTATTGAGAAAAATCAAATTAGTTTCTTAAGTGAAATGTATATATTGCATGATTCCATATCATATTTTATATTTCTATTATAATTTTTGTTTACACTATTATATATTTAAAATTAATTAATATTACATTATTATATAGATATTATTTAATAAACTGAAATAAATTTAAAAATAATCTATTGTATATATTTGAATAAATAAACTATAGTATATATTTAAAAATAAACAGAAATTAATTTTTAATATATAATAATAAACTGATATATATTTATAAATAAATTGAAATTAATTTTTAATATATAATAATATACTGAAATTAATTTTTAATATAAAATAATATACTGAAATTAATTTTTAATATATATTAATAAACTGAAATTAATTTGTAATGTATAGTATATATTTGGATAAACTGAAATAAAAATATTTGAACAAACTGAAATTAGTTTTTAATATATAATAATAAATTAATATATATATATATATATATATATATATATATTTAAAAATAAATTAAAATTAATTTTTAATATATATTAATAAACTGAAATTAATTTGTAATATATAGTATATATTTGGATAAACTGAAATAAAAATATTTGAATAAACTAAAATTATTTTTTAATATATAATAATAAAGTGATATATATTTAAAAATTAATGGAAGTGAATTTTTAATATATAACAATAAACTAAAATTAATTTGTATTTTATAGTATATATTTGGGTAAACTAAAATAAAATTTGAATAAACTGAAATTAGTTTTTAATATATAATAATAAACGGATATGTATTTAAAAATAAACTTAAATTAATTTTTAATATATATTAATAAACTGAATTAATTTATAATATATAGTATATATTTGGATTAACTAAAATAAAACTATTTGAATAAACTAAAATTATTTTTTAATATATAATAATAAAGTAATATATAATTAAAAATTAATTGAAATGAAATTTAATATATAACAATAAACTGAAATTAATTTGTATTGTATAGTATTAATTTTTGGATAAACTAAAATAAAAACATTTGAATAAAATGAAATTAGTTTTTAATATATAATAATAAACTAATATATATTTAAAAATAAATTGAAATGAATTTTTAATATATAACAATAAACCAAAATTAATTTGTATTGTATAGTATATATTTGGATAAAACAATATTAATTTATTAATATATTAAATAAAATAACACTTGATTAATATATAAAATACAATTCAAAATCAAAAGTTTACGTGAAGACCAAAGTGGCTTTTTCCATCTTTTCAATTTTGCAAACTTAAAATAATAATAATAAATAAAATGCCTACGTGGAATTAAAAATAATTATAAATAAAAACATTATTCCATGTCAGCATATTAAATAAAAAAATAAAAAAATGTCCAGTCAGCGTGCCAAATAAGCATCAGGCGTGTGTCTTTTTCCTCCAAGGTCTAAAAGAACAGAATCTTCAAATGGTAAGACCATTTACAATGGTTTCAACACTCAACACCCACTTTTTCAACTTCCAACACTCAACATCATTTTCTCTCTCTTCCACCTAATAACTCAACACTCATTCAACTTTTACCTTTTCCAATGATTTTTCACTCAACACCCTACCCCACCACTTTTTATTTTCATATTCTTATTTAAATTTTATTTTTATAATTACATAAAATTACAATTATGGATTAAAATTAAATTAAAATAATAAATACTTAACAATTTATTTTTTAATTTTTTGTAATAAAAACAAAATTTATTTAAATAATTGGATACGATACAAATCATATTAAATTAAATTAAAATACAACACACAAGTAACGTAAACACTAATAGAAAGATAATAATAAGATTAAGATAGTGAAAAACTTGGTTTTTTTTTGTGTCCAAATCAAATGAACCAAGTCTCTATTTATAGAGAAAAAAAATCATGAATTTTGGTAAAAAAAAAATAATAATAATTTGCAACGAAATAATTGAGTTCAAAGTATTAAATGGATAAAAATCTGGTCAGCCAATCAAAAGCTGCCACATGCCCCCCTGCGTCAGCCTCAATTGTGTTGAGTTTTCTCAACACCTCTCTCTTCCACCTCACACTCAACACTACTCTAAACACCCATTGGAAGAGATTTTGCATGTTGAGTTCAACTAAACACACCCATTGCATATGGTCTAAGGGTGCTTTTACAAAAAAAAAAATTACAGGGGACAAAATCAAAAGTCGCCTATATGGCCGGGGGGTAAAATGGTATTAACCCTTAAATAAAATTGAGTTTGGTAAATTTTACTTATATATAAAAAAAACTGATCTAACGGTGAAGGCGACTATTTATGTAGAAGCTGACATATACAACAATTATGCCAATTATCTTTATACACATCTACAATTTACATATTCAACACCCTTCCTTTTTATTTTCTACACTCTACATCATCTTTTCTCTCTTCTACCTAATAATTCAACACTCATTCAACTTCAACTTTTACTCACTATAATGGTTTTTGTTTAATAAAATTCAACACCCTACCCCGCCACTTTTATTTCATATTTTTATTTTCTTTTATGTTTTTGTAATTATATATTAATAACAATTGTCGATTGAAATTAAATTAAAATAATTAAGACTTAAATATTTTATTTTAATTTTTTTTCCTAATTTAATAAATTTTTTTCTAATTTTATATTCTTAATTTTTTTTTATTTGCAAGTAATAAAAACGAGATACATGGATAGTCATTATTAAAATAAATAAAACTACAAAAAACTTAAAATACAATACACTAAACATTTGAGGCTTTTCCGCCGAATAGGAGTTGAATCCTTTGTATTTAGAGTGGCTCCATGACCACCGCGCATGCCACCAAGAGCCGTTTGTGTAGAAAATTCAGGATATTTCATCAAGTCCAACATTAGAAACATTTTTATTTCCCGTTGAAGTAGAAGAATAATAAGGTAGTGCTTGAGATGAATATGACATCATAGATCCATAATATGGACCATAATTTGGATTAGATGACGACATTATGAAGTTTGGTATATTTTGGGGACCTTGTAAGTTGGAAGATTGATTTTGAAATATATAGTTGGGATTTGGGTAGTTGAAAGGATAATTAGGAGAATTTTGGTTGTTAAAAAAGTTATTGTTGGGATCCATTTCCCTAAAAAGTTGTTTAGAGCTACAAACAAGAATTTATTGGAGGCTAAATAGAAAAATTAGACAGAAAAAATGAATTTTTTTTCCTTTGTCCAAATCAAATAAACCAAGGGTCTATTTATAAAAAAAAAAGAATTTTAGTAAAAATAAAAAATAAATAAAAAATTAATTTATTATAAAATAATTGTTCCAAATAATTATGATGAAATAAAAATCTAAATAATCAAACTAACCAATAAGATTTTGCAGAGTATATGAGGTGGTCCCCACTAATTTCTCATTCAACATGTTGAATATATATTCAACACCAATTAATCGACATCATATTTAACATTCTATTTAACATTTTATTCAACAAACCATTGAAAGCATTCAACAATTGAAAAAATTATTCAACACCCCATTGTAAGGGTGGACAAAAATCCACCGTCCGTTAATAACCGACCGACCCATACTACCCGATTGCTTTCGGTCGGGTCAATTTCGGGTTCACGGGTCAAACGGATTGGCCATTTGGTTTTAAGTGGATAGAAGCGGTTCGGTTCAGATGGAAATATTGGACCCATCGGTCACCGAACCCGACCGAATCCAATTAATATACTCCTATATTATCATACTTTACTCGTTTTCCTTCTCTCACTCTCTCATATCTATTCATTCTCACTATCAACACACAAAAACCCTAATTTTTTTCTCTCACTTTCTCACTCGTATTCCTCCTTCTCTTCTCCGCCGCCGTGTCAATCTTCATTCATCCTTCATTGTTTCACCTTTACCTCCTTCTCTTATCATAACCGCACCACCTGTTTACCTTCATAGTCTTCTCATACTAATGTTGTCTTCATAAATTGTTTATTTTCAGGTGTTGAAGTGATTTAAAGCTACGAGAGGTTGTTATACTATTCTGATGAAAAGAAATCTTACAAAAGGTTTGTTTGGTTGATTTTTAATTTTTGTACGGGTTGTTATTTAGGGTTTATTTAACTGTGTATCTCTAAAAGTGGTCTAGAGTTAAAGGTTCAACTAAGGGTTTTGATTTTATCTGTGTTTTGATTTTCAGATTCATTTAGATCTGTTTTGGATGGGTTCAACTAAGGTTCAACTAAGGTTCAAGTTTCACTAAGGTTAAGTGATGGGTTTTTTGATTTTCAGATTCATTTTGATCTGTTTTGGATGAGTTCAACTAAGTAATGGGTTTTTTATTTTCATATTCATTTAGATCTGTTTTGGATGGGTTCAACTAAGGTTCAAGATTCATTAAGGTTCAACTAAGTGATGGGTTTTTTGAACTTTAAGATAAATTTAGATCTGTTTTGAATTTGGTTGTGTTTTGATTTCTTGACTTCTTGTTCTACACCGACTTGTATGAAAAAACTTGAAACAACTGCAGTATTTTATTTTCAGGTGCTTGGCTGACTTGAAGCTATCATATGTGGTTCTACTTTGATGAAGTTAATCTTACAAAAGGTTAGTTGTTGTTGATTTTTAATTTAAGGGTTGTTATTTAGTTTTTTTTCTCTATAAGTGATGTAGATCTATGGTTAGCATTTGAGTTTTTGAGAACATTAGGATTAACTCAGATTTTGTTTTGATTTTAGTTGTGCTTTGATTTTGAGATTCCACAGAGTGATGTAGTGAAGGTGTAGTGAAGGTGATTCTTCTTTCAAGGTAATAGTTATTAAGGTTTTGACATTAACCTTTGATTCTTATCTTTGGCAAGGTTTTGATTACTCTCTTGATTTTTTTCTATTTTGTTTAATCTTATTGCAGCATATCTCCAAAGTTTCCTGAAATTATAGATTTTGAAAAGGTATTGATAAAAACTTAAGGCCAAGAAGTATTCTAATTTCGTTGTCTAAGATTTTTCCTATTTCTCTGTCTAATTATAGTAAAGTTCATTTTCCTTTTCTTGTTTGGAAAACTGGTTTACTATCACAATTTCATAGTTTGATTAGTGTCTTGTTGTATATGTAGGCTGGGTTGCAAGAAGAAAGATTTTCTGGTTGAGAGCTACACTTTATTCTAGTAAATCTAACTTTTATACAAGTAAGTTTTGCTTACTGTGATTATAGTTTCTGTTTATTATGATTTTGATGGATCGAGTGATTTGTGTTTCAACTAACAGGGGTTCTGTTTATTGTGATTTTGATGGTTCAAGTGATTTGTGTTTCAACCAACAGGGGGTCTAAAAGCCTAAAGTTGTTACCTTTGAGCATTTCATATTTATATTGTTGGTATAGAACTATACTATTCCACTGGAAATGTTTTTGTTTCATTGTTTATTATGATGTTTATTATCATGTTCATATTATCATGTTAATAGGATGTATGAATTGTTTCTTATGCTTGATAATTATTATGGTCTTTCTAAATTCTAATACTTTTCCTGTCATTTCAACTGCAGAAAAATATAATATCTTTAAGCATGTCCTCAAACTAAAACTGAAGAAATCATCACAAATATTTTCTATGATTGTGTTGTTCAGGTAAATTCTAATCTACTTGTTTCTTTGTTTGTATTTAGAGTTTATTGATAATACTTAGCAAAATCAACATTAATTGTTTTATGTTAATTAAACCAATAAAAATGTGTTCTTTTTTGATAAATCATTCTCTCTTTTTATGTGTTAATGTATGATTTATGAGAATTTATTGAACTTTAATGTTATTGATTCAAAATATTATCATTTCTTCAATACTAAATTTGCATTAATAATTATTTTTTTGAATGTTATTGAGAATTGATGAGTTTTAATGTTTGAGTATTGATGGGTTTTATTTAACTTTGAATTTTATTATTAATTTTATTCATTTATTCTATCAATTTATCATTAATAGAGTTCTATTTTTTTTATCAAAATGATAATTTTTATTATTATTATTCACACTTTTGTTTTAACTTTTCTTTTAGTTTTATTATAAATTTATCATTTTTGTTGGCTGACTATTATTACTTTTCTTAAATGTTTGTTTGACAGGTATAACATAAATATAATAGTATCTCAAAGATGACAGGAGGAAGTATGGACATATCACATTTTATGTCACAGAAGGATAGATATTCAATTTAAATGTTTATTTAAGTTGTAATAATAATATATGTGAAACACTTTATATTGTGTTTTTACTATATTTTTTAATGTTTTAATTAAAATAATTTTAGTAAAGATTTAAGTTAGATAATTTTATATTGTTATATGTAAAAAACAAAATATAATAATTTAAATTTTTTAATATGGTAGTTAAGTCAAGATAATATAATTATAAATTTAAAAATAGGAAAAATGAGTTTAATTGGGCTAGAAATAAAAACCGGCCCAACAATTAACTTAAGTTAACTTGAAAAAATAGAATTTATTGACATTGTTTTGGGCTTAAAAATCAAATTGACCCAATATAGTTAACCGAAAAAAACCGATGCTGCAAACCGATCCGTTTTAAACCGAACCCGAAAAAACCGAAGAGAACAACGGTCGGAAGTTGGGCCTAGCCACCTCACCCGTGGATTGGTTCGGTTCAGTGGTTTGGGCCCGAATCCGAACCGAACCGTTGTCCACCCCTACCCCATTGCCAATGGTCTTAGTCTCTACGTTCAATCATACATTATAGTATCATCACATTGAAATAAGGCAGCAGAAATTCTACATTACCATCACATACGTTATAGATGTACCATCAAATTTAAAATATTATAGAACCATCACATTGAAACAAGGCAACATAAATTCTACATTACCATTAGATGTACCATCAAATTTAAAATATTATAGTCTCTTAAACTATTTTTTACTTATTTAGATTTGGGAAGATTTGGATGGTAGGGATTTTTATGGGTATGTGCCATAATTCAAATCCACCCACCTAACTCAATTCAACCATTATTTTTGTCCAACGAGTTATGTACGCGTTCAACTCAAACCTATTGAAACCAATTATTAATTAGTTCGAGTAATACAAACCCAACCTGTTGACATGTCAGACTATTTTTATTTAATTTTTTATAAACTATTTAATACAATGCTTACCATGTATATCTTTTAAAAATAATTATAATATTTATTAATTATAAAAATCTAACTTTAAATTTGTGAGATTTAGATTGAATTAAGAGAATGGTAATCAAAATTGGATCAGATCAGTCGGTTCAATCGGTTGGACAGGGAACCGATACCCTAACGGGTCTGTTTAGACTTGAAAACTGGCATGCAGAAGAATCAAACTTTAAACCAGAAAACCGGAGGTTTAGACGATTTTTAGGGTTGGATCGAATTTTATTTTTGATTTATAAAAATGAGAGTTGTCAATAGAGGCCACTATCCTTGGCGCTCCGGCCGCTAACTCCTCTATAGCGGGTCACGGATCACGGCTCAATCCCGGACGGAGCGGTAGATGCCGTTTTTTTTTCTAAACTTTTTTCTCTACATATTTTGAAAGGAAAGAGTAGAAAGAAGACAAAGAGTAAATAGAAGACAAAGAGAGAGGATAAGTAGTACAATACACCGATCAATGATATAATTAAGATGTTGTAACGTCCACCTGAATATTAAAATGTAATGTTTGATTTATGTTAAAATCCCTTCCGTATTGTTGATTTTATACTATCAATGGTAATTTTATTTTGTCAACATGCTGCTTTTTGTTTCTATTTTTTTGCTTCTGCTTCAGTATGCTTCGGAAATACATCATCGTAAATTTTACAAAGATACATCTCCGGAATAAAACGCAACACAAATTTAAGGTCTGACTCGAACAAACTAATCAGTATGTATTTGGTGCGTCCGAAGATGCATTTCAAGAATCTAAGAGACATTATTATATTTTCACGCAGTGCACTAGAGATGTCTAAGGTGCATTAAGAACTAAGACTCGATTCAAAAGCTACATATTCCTTAAGACTAGAGTTTTTAAGAACTAACAAAAAAAGAAAAAGCTACTAACTTCAAGCAACAAACTGAAACAATAACAGAGAACCCTTCACTCAATGAACAATATTCTTGGCAAATTTAGGCATCCGGAGATTGAAAGTCTTCTAGTTCTTTGAAGAAGTTATTCAGCCTGAGTATACTCTACCAATATGCATGGAGTGCGGTGGGTTTTAACAAGTGTCCAACATAGAATATCTTCCACTTCAAGCTTTCCTTCGACTCTTGCAAACACATATATCTTCCACATATTCCCATCAATTTGCATCAATAAATTAACAATCCTATAATATTTATATCAGGCAATACTCTCACCAATTCTTCTTTTCATGGCAACATCAGTGAGCAAGGAAATTAGTATACAACATGATATACTAATGTAAGAACAAAATCAAATGATTCGTTCATGAGACAATTTTTGTTCTCTTGTGTTTATTTGGTTGCAGTAGAGTTTCCGTGAACACTAATTTGCATATTCAATTTCATACATTAGACTTTGAAGTAATGTATGGATCATTCATACCCCTAAGAGTCTCAAACCTTGGCAATGGCATACGCTGCTCGTTGCGTTCGGGTTCTTCAATGGTGACCCGAGCTTTGCAATCATAGATCAATTTGAACACATACTTGGACCAGATCAGACTCATTCAAACATTCAAAGAGTCTCTATATTTATCTTGGATTTATCAAACGGTTGACGTGTTTGCAGTAGAAATTGCGGCAGATAATTTGCTGGTTATCTGCTGAGGAACCCAATCCTTAACTGGCTTGGTTCTTCTTTCAGAAGGATTCTCCAAGTGCTTAGATATTTATCATATCATCAATTTCGCTACCTTCTTAAAATGAGGTGAGTTGTCGAACGCGGCCTTATTTTGGGACAACTTAGACTTCAAGCATGTTGTGGTCCAATTTATCGTCGTCGAGTTCCATATCTTTCTGCAATCCTCGGATAACATACTTGCATGTTAAACTATTTGGAACAAAACCTATCTTGACAAGCTTATCTTGAAGTTCCATCAACTCAGCCACATTACCACCCTCACAAAAAACTTTAACAATCGCATTGTAGCTAACGGTATCATAAACTTGAAACTCCTCGGCAAAAAATTTCAACAACGACACAGCTTTTTCAACATCATTTTCTTCACAATAACCATTTATTAATGCTCTCTCTATTTCTAAATCGGGTAAAATACCAAAACTAACCATTTCTTTCAACAAGCCTTCAGCTTCTGAAGTCCTTTTTAGTCTACTCAAGCAGCTTATGATAGCTTTATAGGTAGTGAGATTCAGTTTCATACTCTTTTTTGTCATCTCGGATTTCAAAATCAGCGCTTCGTCTACATTATTGAATCTACATAGAGACTCTACAAGTTTAATGTAAGTACTCATTTCAGGCACATAACCGTCTTGAGATATCCTTATCAGAAAACTTCGAGCCGCAAATGGCCGACCTTCTTTACACAATGCAACTAAGAGATAATCATATAAATTTTCAGGAATTGCAACTCCAAACCTCTGAAGTTCTGCAACCAAATTCAATGCCGACAAAAGCTTCCCCTCCTTTGCATATCCTTGAAAGACAATCCTACACGTGACACTGTCGGGACGAATCCCGATTCCTATCATTTCGTGCAATAGTGACCTACACATTTGCATCTTACCTTCTTTGCAATAACCGGATACAAGAGTATTATATGACACAATGTCCGGATCAATTCCTTTCTGAACCATCTGATTAAAAAGCTGATGAGCCTCCTTGGTCTTCCCTTCTTTACAAAGACCATTCATCAACGCACTATACGAAATCAAATTAGGAACCACGCCTCTAATGCACATAATCTTGTAAAGATAAAAAGCATCCTCCAACCTTCTTTTCCTACAATAGCCATTAATTAGTGTGTTATACGTAACCAAATCCGGTTCAAATCCTTCCTCCTCCATCTTCTCAAGAAATCCGTTCACTTTATCGGTATCTCCATCTCGACACAAAACATGCGTCATAATATTGAATGTATAAACATTCCTATGTAATCCAAGTCTTCCCATTTCTTCATACACTTCCCAACATTCATCAATATAATTAAACTTCACCAAACCATTCAACAAACAATTACAAGCAACAACATTAGGAACAAAACAAGCCTCAACATTTTTCCTAAAAGTTTCCAAACCCTTCTCAACCATACCTAACTTCACATAAGCCTTAATAAGCATATCAAATATCACAGGATTCCAATTACAATCCTCAGTGCAACCAATCAAACTCTTATAAATATCCTCATCAGGAACATTCAATTGTATCAATTCAGACAACAATTTCATAGCTTGAGAGAAAACTTGAGACCAAGCAAGAATGTGAACAATTATGCAATAATTTTGCACACTATGTGTGATACTCAAATCGTTTTTAACCCAATTGAAAAATGTGAGTGCTGAAGAGTGATCAGATTGGCATCTAAGCAAAACCCTAGAAATTTCATGGGAACCCAGGTGAGGAAGAATCTCTTTGATTTCGTTCTGAAAAAGGGAAAGATGGGAACTTTTCTGCTTGAGGAGTGAAGAAATGAGGTTTACAATGTTGTTGGGGTTTTGGGTCGGTGGAAGAAGATTGTAAAAAGGACTTGAAACTGGTTTTGAGTCAGAATCATGGAGAGTGATTAGAGAAGAGGACGAAGAAGAATAAAAGAAAGAAGAGTTTTTAGTGAAAATTAAGTGAGAAAGGGAATAGATTGAATTTGAGGGGCGAGGAATCATGATGACGAAGAAGAAAGAGCATGGAAGTGAACAACGTACCAGGCTGTGGCAGACAAGGCGGTCGGAGAAAGACGAAGTTGCAGTGTAGAACGTTGTTTGATGTTTCAATTTTTTTATTTTAAAATTATTTGAAAAACAATCTGATTCATAAATAATCTACTATCTACTATCTACCCAATACTAATAAATTGACCAAAGTGACTATTTTACCCTTCTACCAAAAACTTTTTCCCCTTGCAAAAGGTTGTTCCAGTAAATAACAAATTCAATAATACAAATGGCCAAACGTGCGGTTCTCATTGGTCTGTATTCCAAAATCTCTGTACTTGCCACCCACTTTTTGTACTTCCCTCAACTCTTTTTCCTCCAAACAAATACACGCCTTTGCATGTAAAATAGAAGCAGCTCTTTCTCACTCTTCCTTTTCAAAAACCTGCAGATCTGCATTACTCTCAAGCACCGGATAATCTCCAAACTCTTTCGTTTTCAAACGCTCAGGTATCAGTCTTCCAGCCGTTTCTTCGCCGTATCTCTATCTCACGCGTGTGATTGCCTTTGTTTATGTTGTTTTTGCTGAGCATTTTATATCACGAACCATTATTCGATCTTATTTTTTTTTTATTTCTAATTTGCAGGAATAGCCTGGTTTGAGCGTCGCTACATCCATATATGCAAAATGTGAGTTCCTCTGTTGAAATCGATTTCTCATGTTTTTCCTTATTATTTCTGAATGTTGAACTATTGAACAACTGATTTGTGTATCTTACAACATGAGTTTCCTTTTGTTTTTTATTAACTGTTGTTCATTTTCTTTGATAACTGTGTTTCTTTTTGCTACTTTTTCATCTTATGTACTCTATGTTCAAAGCCTGGCATCACAGTCGAGTAGCTCTAAAGGTCCTAATTGGCATCACAGTCCAAATCAAGGTTCGACTTTTCTTGCTTTTAGTTATATGTTATATATGCCTATTTTTCAATTTTATATACGCACACCATGTGTTTGATAAAATTCTGGAAAAGACAAATATGATTGACAGTGATTATGGAATCCCTTGCTTTCGGCAATGAACGTTGGATCCTTTGCTTTGATTGTGTTAGTGACAAACTATGCAGTGCATGGTTCAGTTCGTGTTCAAGTTCTTGGATGGATTTGTGTTTCTCAATCTGTTAGTGTCTTTGCAGCACCACAAAGAGTGTTGAGTTTAGGGCCTGGATAAATTTTTCTTCTCACTTCAGCCAAACCAGGTAAAGTATAGGGCCAGTTCACTATGACAATGGGAGAAGCACAAAAGATAATTATGATGCAAGAGTCTTTCACTAAAATATTGTTCCTCTCCCTCTTTTGGCTGTTTTTATGGTTTGGTTTTTTATGTTTTAATCACTTTTCAAATAAGTTGTTTTCAATAATTTATTTTCACAGTTAACCAAATAAGTTGTGTTTAAATACCAATGCTCTGATTTTATGTATAAGCTGGATTTCACCAGTAGCTCTACTTTTGATTCTTCCATCTTCATACGACATTGACTGTGTTATGGTATAATGTTTTCAACTAATGTTATACTTTTTCATGGTAAAAGCTAACACATGGTTTTCATTAGAGAGTCTATAAGTTGTTTTGTTATGAAATGTATAAGCTGTTTTTGTTTGCATTTCAAATCCCTTTTGCTTTCCATCCTGAGAATGCTAAACATGGTAAAAGCTAAGACATTAAGTTGTTTTGCTATCAAATGTATAATGTAACACCCCATATTTTCTAAATTTAATTTAATTGGAAATTAAATTATTATTTGGAATTATTCAGTATTTGGTGGAATTATTTGGAAGGAAATATGAGATAGGCTATTAGGCCAAGCGTGGTGTTAGTAAAGAGGGGGTGCTATGTTAGTAAAGCCCTTTACTAACTAAAATCTATTTTTCATAAAAATAAGGAATTGAGGAAAAAAGGAAAATAGATGTGGAAGAGGACAGAAGAATAGAAGTGCTGATACGTGAAAGAGGAACAGAAGAGGAAGAGGGCTAATCAAGATCCTTGGCTAAGGTAAGGGGGGACTCTTCCGGTTAATTCCTATTATGTGATTATGGGTAATGAGATGGATTAACGTATGATTCGATTCGATTTGGTATATTGGGATTTGATATTGTTAGGTATGTTATGATTTGGGATAATTGATGAATTTGTATAGATTGTTGGTTATTGATGTGTTGTTTTGATGTATAATGATGTGTGATGAGAAATTCGATGATTATATGCTTGTATGCGATGTATGGAGTCGTTCTTGGGTGAAAAGGATGTGAAATCGCAGAGTCTGAATGCAGACCCGTAATTCTGCAAAATCGCCAGGTCGCGCCGCGAACCACTGTTTGCGCCGCGAACCGTTGGGCAGAAAACCAGGAAGTTGTGATACGCTCAGGTCGCGCCGCGTCCATGTGTTGGCGCCGCGAAGGCGTAAGTTTTTCTCGTTTCGCGCCGCGAACCCGGTTGGCGCCGCGTGCTGTAGCGATAATTGTTTTCTTTGAAAAATGTAAAAATGTGTAACTTTCAAACCGTAAGTCCGTTTTAGACGCCGTTTTGGACGTTGTTCCTTAAATTGAATGTTCTACCATATAAAATAAATATAACAACAATAACTTGATTTTATTTTGAAAAGTATCGTTTTCTCCAAATATGGTTTATTCTTGTTTTGTATATTTGATGAGGTGCAATGATGGGTGCTGTTATAATGTGATTTCTTCTGCTTGTTATGCAAAATGGATGTTGTTCATGGTAAATATGGTTATCATGTGTTTTGATGAATGATGATGTAAATGCTCTGTTGTTGTTGGGCTGATTTGTTGTACTTGGTACACGATTGTGAGGGGTGTCATTGTTGTTGCACTGTGTGGTGAATGTTTTATCTGTTATGATGCCGTGGTTGTAAACGGTAATTGATATACATATATTGTTGATGTAAAATATGTATTTATTTATGGTTGAGAAATAGCATAACTGTGTGTGGCTATTGATTATCGTGGTGGTTGATGATTATGACATTTGGTTGTTTAATGTTGATGATGAGCATGTTATGGTTGATACATGCATTTCATAATCATGTTGTGGGCTGTATCCCTTATGGTGGTGGGACAGCGGTAGCTAATTCCCATTGTGTGGAATTGGTGAGAGAAGTAGCCGAATCTTTATGGTGGTGGATCGGTGAGATGGGTTATCCCATGTTTGGTACCACATGCATATAGTTGCATTTGCATTAGGTTGTTGTGTATAATTATAACATGAATGGAAGATTGTCCAATGTTATAATATTTGATGATGGTGTAATTGTTATGGTGTTGTCTTTTGGTAATGTATTCTATTATTGTGTGAATTGATGAATAATAGATGTGAATCTGAATATATGACAAATTGGGTGAATGATATATTATGATGTTTTGTTGCTTATGAATGCATAACATTGATTAATTGAGAATGAGACTCACCCTTACTTTGATGATTTCAGATTGACGAGTAGCGGCTTTTGGCTCGGTGAGGATTAGCTCATGAGTCAGTTTGTTTAGTGTAGCGTCAGGTGTCATGCTCTGATATTGTAACACTGGGGGAACGTTAGATTAGAGTTTATGATGATACTCTATCGTGTTGTTGTTATTGTATTAGATTATGTGGGATATTGCATAGATGATGTTATGCTTATCCGTATGATGAATTTTCCGCTGTGTAAACATGAGATTTTATGTATTATGGTGAATTGTTCCTTAGTGAAAGCATGACAATGAACATATGATGAATTTGTTTTAATTGGAATTGTGGCACCCTTGTTTTCATGTTTTACTCTGAATTATTTTATTAATTTCCGCGGGGTTTAGAAGGGTGTTACAATAGTGGTATCAGAGCAGGTCGGTCCGTCCGGCCAATTGTCGAGTCAGTTGAGTTGCACGACAGTTGTATATTGTCGGTGTTTTACCCCTTGGTACACGACATGTGAGTGAATCACTGTCGATACTTGTTTGTTTGTTGCAGGTGTTGGTTTGAAACAAGTGGGGGAGAAGCTTCGCTTCTCGGTTATGTTTCAGTTGTAAGAAAATTGATTCAGTAGGCTGTTGTTGGCAACAGAGCGAGCGTTGTCGGAGTTTGTTGTTTCCCGAGTTGAAGGTGACTTGGAATTAAGACTTCACTGGGAATTGAGTTGGAACATCTTGAAGGGAGATGATTAGAAGTAATTGACAGTTATTGTAAGAGACGGAAGAATTAGAAAGTTGCGATGTGTCAGCTCTGCTGGTGTGCTGCGAAGCTGTCAGTTGAGTAGCCTTATGACTCAGAAGAGGTTCAGCTGCAAGTTTGCGAAGAGGATTGATATAGTAATGTTCCAGAAATTGCGTTTCGGCGATGGGGAGTGTTGCTCAAGTTATAATAATGTTTGGAAGTGAAGAGATATGATAAGGGGTTGTTTGGAATGTGATAGAGTTGAAGAGAATGAGTTTTGGAGAGAGATTTTCGTAAGCAAAACGCAGGAAAATTGCTGAATAGCTGCGGAACTTCGAAAATTCATAACTGGAGTTCTGGACATCCGAATTGAGTTCCGTTTGAAGCGTCGGAAAGCTAACGAGATGAACCTTGTTATAAAAATGGTTGCAGCAGTTGTAACATAATTAATTGTGACAAGATGACGTTGGAAAGAGGTGAAGTTACGGTTACTCTTGTTCTTATAACTAGACTTGTTTATTGGTACTGCACGGGATGTCAGTGTCAGTGTTGAACGGATTGAAGGAACGATTAGAAGGTTGTTGAGAAGTGATTTTAAGAATGGAATATGCCATTTGAAGAGATTTGAGAATACCGTATAGAGAGTGTCGGGGCATGATGTCGGTGTTGGATTTTCGGACAACGATTGGAAAATTCATATCTTGAGTTCCGAGTGTCGGATTAACGTGCCGTTTGAACCTATGAAGAGGAGGGATTATGTTCTACATTATGGGAGAGTTATAAATACAGTAGAGGTGATCCTATGAGAGGATATTCTGAATTCAGTTAAGGAAGCGTGAAATTTGTTGAATAGGAATGCCTACTACCGTGATTATTCGAAACGGAGTTGAGTAAGACATGTTGTTGATGAATAAGTCGATGAGATATTCGGTAATAAAGATGATTTGAGTACCGATGGATTTTAGTGAGAAGCGAATTAGTAGTAAAGATGGAATAAACTTTAGAACTATTGGAATCGTATTTGTGATGGCAAGGTAACGATAAGTATAAAAGAAGAATTTTAGAGAATTTCTGACACTTATTGAATGTAAGGAAGACCTTGTTGAGATGTTGAGTGGGATGATATTTGGGCATGAAAGATGTCATAGAATTTGGAGCAAAACCACGAGTTATGAATGTTGAGTTACTGCTTGAGTAGGAAGTCTTTAAATATGTCGGTGCTAATGGTGAATGAGTTGGATTTGATTGGACAATTTTGAGACTTGAGTTGGTATGTGAAGGCACTCCTAATAGTGTTAGATTGGGTATGCTAAAGATGACTAATGGCATTCTTGACGAGATTAGAGAAGGTCAGCAAGATGATGTGAGTTGATCGATAAGTTGACTTTGAATTACCAAGGTAAAGGCGGTGAATTCAGAATCGACGAGAATAATATAATGAGGTTAGTGATCGGATTGTGTTCCTGATGTTTGGACTTCGGAAGAATATTCTAGAAGAAGGACACCATAGTGAATTATTGGACTATGACGATGTTAATGAGTTTGGGTGCAAACTCGGAAATGGACACTATTATGTAGTAACGACGGTTTATGCTTAAATATGATTTTCAACTAATATTGACAAATTTAGGACTTGATCACCCTAAATCTCTTGTTGGTAGTAGACGGAAATCATATAGATGGGATGAACTTGTTTTGTTACCTTAATGGTATAAGTTGTGATGGATATTAAGCCGTGAGGATAATCACTCACTATGTTGTGTGAACTTATGAAGAAGTGAATATGAAAGAGTGCGACATGGTGGATGATGACTTAAGATGGGTAATCAGAGTCGCGCAGCGAAATTGTGATGAGGAGTAGTGTTATGAGTACTACTCGCGGAAAGTAAGGAATTAATATGTCGGAAGCCTACATAGAGAATATGTATTGAGCTATATGTTGGATTTAGAATTCAGTGGATGTAAGGATGTCGTGTCGGAGAATTATAACTCCTTTGAATAATTGCCGAGATGATGAATATGTTATTACGGTTGTGCGTAATTAACGAGTACGTATTCGGCGGAATTAAAACGAAGAGTTGATGCTATGTGACGTGTGATATTTTTGTGTTGTTGTCAAGGGGTTATTGTAGATTCCATATATAATGAGGAATTATACTCTATGAAGGGAGAAATTGATTTAATTCTTAGAAAAGAGCGAAACTCAAGTTGAGTTGTTTTGTAAGAAATGGTGTATTGAGGATGACGAGCGTGATTATAATTACTTGTGTGTGCACTCATTCCGATGGTTGGAATGTTTAATAGATGAAGTAAATCAGGAATTTGGTTTTTGAGTACGAGTAAGTATTGATGAGTGGTGGATTAGTACCATGAATGATGAAGAATGATTCTTGAAAACGAATGAGTAAAGAGAGTCGGAATTAGGTAAAACTCAGAAATCTATTTGGTATAGATGATTGTGATGAGTAATCAGAGTATTGCGAAAGAAGCGGAATGTAAAGTACTGGATAATTGATGGTGTGACTTAAGAGGAGTCAGATAATTGGAATTCAATAGTATGGAAATATGAGTATTGAGTTTCTTGAAGGAAGCGGTAGGTGAAAAGTGTAAGTATTGTTTTATCGCTCAGATGGAAGAGTGTATCTGAGGTTGGTATGTTGGTAGATGGAATGCATTACTGCATTGTGGATCAAGTGTGATCATACTAAGGATTGTGTAATTGTATTACCCAGTTGTTGAGCGTATTGTATAGGTTGTACCTATGTTCTGTTGTTGCTAATCTTTTTGGAGATATAGCGGGTGGTATACTTTGGATAGTCAAAGGTGACATAAGAACTGGGATTTGAATGTGTGAAACATGCTTCCTGTTGGTTATGTCAGATGGATTTTGAGGATTGACTGATGGTACTGTTAATTGGGAGCTGGAGAGTCAGGTGAAGGACTCTTATACGAGCTGGTTGCTTGAAGTATGTTTTCGAGGACGAAAACTCTTTTAGTGGGGGAGAGTTGTAACACCCCATATTTTCTAAATTTAATTTAATTGGAAATTAAATTATTATTTGGAATTATTCAGTATTTGGTGGAATTATTTGGAAGGAAATATGAGATAGGCTATTAGGCCAAGCGTGGTGTTAGTAAAGAGGGGGTGCTATGTTAGTAAAGCCCTTTACTAACTAAAATCTATTTTTCATAAAAATAAGGAATTGAGGAAAAAAGGAAAATAGATGTGGAAGAGGACAGAAGAATAGAAGTGCTGATACGTGAAAGAGGAACAGAAGAGGAAGAGGGCTAATCAAGATCCTTGGCTAAGGTAAGGGGGGACTCTTCCGGTTAATTCCTATTATGTGATTATGGGTAATGAGATGGATTAACGTATGATTCGATTCGATTTGGTATATTGGGATTTGATATTGTTAGGTATGTTATGATTTGGGATAATTGATGAATTTGTATAGATTGTTGGTTATTGATGTGTTGTTTTGATGTATAATGATGTGTGATGAGAAATTCGATGATTATATGCTTGTATGCGATGTATGGAGTCGTTCTTGGGTGAAAAGGATGTGAAATCGCAGAGTCTGAATGCAGACCCGTAATTCTGCAAAATCGCCAGGTCGCGCCGCGAACCACTGTTTGCGCCGCGAACCGTTGGGCAGAAAACCAGGAAGTTGTGATACGCTCAGGTCGCGCCGCGTCCATGTGTTGGCGCCGCGAAGGCGTAAGTTTTTCTCGTTTCGCGCCGCGAACCCGGTTGGCGCCGCGTGCTGTAGCGATAATTGTTTTCTTTGAAAAATGTAAAAATGTGTAACTTTCAAACCGTAAGTCCGTTTTAGACGCCGTTTTGGACGTTGTTCCTTAAATTGAATGTTCTACCATATAAAATAAATATAACAACAATAACTTGATTTTATTTTGAAAAGTATCGTTTTCTCCAAATATGGTTTATTCTTGTTTTGTATATTTGATGAGGTGCAATGATGGGTGCTGTTATAATGTGATTTCTTCTGCTTGTTATGCAAAATGGATGTTGTTCATGGTAAATATGGTTATCATGTGTTTTGATGAATGATGATGTAAATGCTCTGTTGTTGTTGGGCTGATTTGTTGTACTTGGTACACGATTGTGAGGGGTGTCATTGTTGTTGCACTGTGTGGTGAATGTTTTATCTGTTATGATGCCGTGGTTGTAAACGGTAATTGATATACATATATTGTTGATGTAAAATATGTATTTATTTATGGTTGAGAAATAGCATAACTGTGTGTGGCTATTGATTATCGTGGTGGTTGATGATTATGACATTTGGTTGTTTAATGTTGATGATGAGCATGTTATGGTTGATACATGCATTTCATAATCATGTTGTGGGCTGTATCCCTTATGGTGGTGGGACAGCGGTAGCTAATTCCCATTGTGTGGAATTGGTGAGAGAAGTAGCCGAATCTTTATGGTGGTGGATCGGTGAGATGGGTTATCCCATGTTTGGTACCACATGCATATAGTTGCATTTGCATTAGGTTGTTGTGTATAATTATAACATGAATGGAAGATTGTCCAATGTTATAATATTTGATGATGGTGTAATTGTTATGGTGTTGTCTTTTGGTAATGTATTCTATTATTGTGTGAATTGATGAATAATAGATGTGAATCTGAATATATGACAAATTGGGTGAATGATATATTATGATGTTTTGTTGCTTATGAATGCATAACATTGATTAATTGAGAATGAGACTCACCCTTACTTTGATGATTTCAGATTGACGAGTAGCGGCTTTTGGCTCGGTGAGGATTAGCTCATGAGTCAGTTTGTTTAGTGTAGCGTCAGGTGTCATGCTCTGATATTGTAACACTGGGGGAACGTTAGATTAGAGTTTATGATGATACTCTATCGTGTTGTTGTTATTGTATTAGATTATGTGGGATATTGCATAGATGATGTTATGCTTATCCGTATGATGAATTTTCCGCTGTGTAAACATGAGATTTTATGTATTATGGTGAATTGTTCCTTAGTGAAAGCATGACAATGAACATATGATGAATTTGTTTTAATTGGAATTGTGGCACCCTTGTTTTCATGTTTTACTCTGAATTATTTTATTAATTTCCGCGGGGTTTAGAAGGGTGTTACATATAAGCTGTTTTTGTCTACTAAAGTTGGTTAACCTGAGTTAGTATTTAACCCCATTGAATATACAAGTACACTGCAAATATTTTCTGGTTTCAGCTCCATGTAACTTTTCCATTTGCTAATTGCTCTTACCTTCTTTAGGTTGGAAAAGGTAGGGATGTTAGTTTAAACCAGACTGCCCTCTTTGAAGGGAAAGTAGCAGATGGTAATGGAGAGCAAGTGCTTAGCATGGATATTTACAGGCTCGGGCAACTGTTTGATTTAGCATTGACAAGTTTTTTTTTGTTCAACCCGCCTTTGTTTTAGCTATATTAGATGTTTAATTCTCTTTTGAACAATGTTTCTGTTTTTTATTAATGTCAATGGTAGACATAATGTCACCTAATGTTGTAATGATGCTAGCATATTCTATATAAGAAATTGTGTTGAAATATTCAACTTTAATCAGCTTCATTAATTGGATGGTGATATTATTCACCTTTTTGTTATATCGAACCTTTCCTTTATCAAGTGTCATTATAGTTTTAAATCATAACAATAAACTCCCAAGACTTTTTAAAAAAACAATAACTGCAAGAAAGAAAGCACACTTCTGACCATTTATAGTGCAAATACACATGCATATAACAATTGAAAAATAATACAAAATCTCTACATATCCAACAAGTTAAAGCTTTTAGTAAGCCTTAAAGGTTCTTTTGCGCAGTCTGTACAACCACACTAATCATAACAGGAAAAGGTGAATAAAATGTCACCACTGGAGCTTGAAAAAGTTGGAACTTAAAATATGATAGTGCTTTTGTCAAGGGGTCAAGGAGTTTATTTTGGGTATAATCTTCTGTCTTTGACATAACATTTGAATTAAAGTAAAACAAAGTACACGAATGTGGCAAATTACAGCCTTTTATTGAGGAATGTGCCCATCTTTCAGCTTACTTCCTGCAAATTTCGTAACAAGTATGTCCTTGGGGAAATCATCTAATGCTGTTGTTCTCAATGTTTGGCAGTCATGTGTCTTGTCACGTACAAGCTGGAGATAACCTATTCCTTTGGGGTAGTTCGGTGGATTTTTGACCTACATGCCACCCCTTTGAAAATTAATTCCTGAAATGCCACCCCCCCCCCCCAAAATTATATCCCAAAATGCCACCTTTTTGGCACTTTTCAGACTTTTGCAGTTTCTTTTTCTACGCAGCAGTTGGCCGCCGTTTTGAATGGAGGCCTTATAAATCCCTTCATGTGGCCTCCATTTCAAAGGGAGGCCACCTATTATTTTTTTTTCGTTTTTTGTATATTCTTTAAATTTAAATGTTTTTAAATTATAGTTAATATTAATAATGATTAAATAATTATAATTTAATTATTTAAATTATAAAAAAATAAAAAATTAAATTTGTCAATAAAAATTAATTTATTTAAATACATAAGAGAACAATAAAATTTAATAAATATTATAAAATTAAAAAATTGTTAATAATATTTCCCGTCAAAAATATAGGTAGAAGAGGTATGATCTTCTATAAATAGAGGTATGTATGTGAGAGTTGAATTATCAATTATTGTGTTGTGGTTACTTTCAACAGTTACAAATCATGTCTGTTTGGGCTGTAGTGTTTTTTGAGGAAGGCGAACACATCAGGGTATGTCTGAACCCGCGTTGGAATTTTAGTAGAGTTGTTAGAGCCATCAACACTGGGTTTCGACAACTTGACGGTCCTACCCGCAAAGTTAAACAAATAGATTATCGTTGTCCATACATAACCTTGACGGATGCAAGCCCAGAAGGAACGTACATGTATTATTGGGATCGTGTGAAAAATGATGTTGATGTGGATCTAATGTTTTGGACATACAGTGGAGAAGTTAATCGTGGCGTTCAAGATCCACTCGTTCTAGCAGTTATACTTGAGTAGTTTAAATGTTGTATGTTGAGTGAGTCCCAATCTGATGTAACTGTGTTTGAAGTATGTCTTTTGCTGTTTTGATTATGTTGTTGTAATCTAATTTTAAATCGTTGTGTTGTTGTAAACGTTATTATGATGTTAGTAGAAGTTGAATATTCTAATTAGAGTTGTCATTGATGTTGAAAGAAACTACAAGGCAGTGATGAAAATAAATCAACATAAAAACTTAAACACAACTAAGACGATGGTCTAGCTCGGTTTGGACATGTTTTGCGATAAAATCCGAATTCGCGACAAATACCACATCTTCTTTTTTCCTTCTCATAATCATCCATTTCTGTTCGTATGCGGGTACTGTTTGGGCGACCTTTCTTTCGTCTTCTCATGGCGTCATTGTGGCAAAGAGTGTCTCCTTCGTATAGAGGACAATCAGCCTCAGTCCCCACCCCTATGAAACTTTCTTCGTAGACCTTAAACATGTTAACGACCTTGAAGACATCAGCTATATGCACAGAATAGTCCTGATGTATGCTCGCGCATGCTGCAATGACATGCGAGCAAGGCACATGAAATGTTTGAAATTTTCCACACTCGCAAGTTTGATTTTTAAGGTCGACGTTGAAATGACGAGTAGGTCGACACTCATTATGGTTCATAGTTTCCTCCACCAAGAAACAGAACCTTAGACGATCAAATTGCCTAACATGATGACTACTTGCTTTGGCAGCCTCCTCTTCAACACCTTTCAAGCAACTTTTGGTGTGTCGTTGTCCAGAACCCAATTTTTTTGTCCATTCATGCCCTCTTCTGCCAAATAACTCACCCATCCTAAAGTATGTAGATCTTACCAATGCTGTAACGGGTAGATTACGAGTGGCCTTCAAGACTGAATTCATTGACTCTGCCAAGTTGGTAGTCATGTGACCCCACCGTTGCCCTCCATCAAAAGCTCTGCACCATTTTTCTCTTGGAATATTTTCTACCCAGTTGTATGCATCCATATTTGACATACGTATTTCACCCCTGTAGTAGTTGTAGGTTGATTCAGTTAATGCATAACCTGTAAGTGAAAATAAGAATATTAGTTAAACAAAATATTTTTAAACAACATTATCAATTACAAATAAACCCTTGGATGTTGAGAATTACCCATGTTAACGACTTTTTTGCGAAGCTCTTTGTCTCTGATCTCTCGCATGAAGTTCTGGGCTATATGTCTAATGTAATAGACATGCGTAGACGGTGGGTATTGCCAGCCATTTTCCGGGTTATCATATGCGCTTTTAATGGACACATGTCTGTCTGATATTATACAGATGTTGGGTTGCGGCGTAACATGCATTCTTAGATTCCTTAGAAAAAAACTCCATGCATCACCCGTCTCACCCTCAACCAATGCAAAAGCTATTGGAAAGATGTTCCTGTTTCCATCTTGTGCAACAGCTAGTAACAGGGTTCCCTTGTATTTTCCGTACAGCCACGTCCCATCAACCTGAACAACGGGTTTGCTGTAAGCAAAACCCTTGATACATGGCTGGAAGGCCCAAAATAGATGATGGAAAATTCTACAACCATCAATTTGTGTCCCGTCATCTGATAATGCCGGTAGGGTCTCTAGATCGATTACGACACCTGGCAAATAATATTTCATGACCAATAACCACTGCGGAAGGTCGTTGTAGGAAGTCTCCCAATTGCCATAGGTAGATGCTATTGCCTTGTTCTTCGCAATCCATGCTTTTTTGCAAGAAATCGTGTAGTTGAATTTCTCACAAATATGAGCAATAATGTGTTTAACCTTCAACGAGGCATCCTCTTGTATGAGACGTTTGATGTTGTCACTGATGATGTTTGAGTTTAGTTTTTGATGTTCCTGAGTAATTACAACCGAAGTGCATGTGTGTTGTCCACTTACCTTTGTGATCATCCACATACCACTTTTTTCCCCAAAGTACCTCTACATCTGAACGTGCAATCTTCATTCTTACACTTCACTATATATCTTTTAGAATCAGACTTATAAACTTCATAATCAAGAGAGTGTTTTATGTGGTACTGAGCGATAGCAAACACACACTCCTCTTTACTTGTGAATTTCATTCCAAACAAACCACCTTCAATTTGCATTGGCAGTGGTGTTTCAAATATTGAACCATCATCTTCCTCATCTAAGCTGACATTTCTCATGTGAAGTGGTGGATTATACAGATCCATAGGAACCTGTTGTTGCCCCACATCCATTTCATCACCCGAATCTCCACTATCGCCACTAAAAAGATTTTGAGAATTTACGAACCTGATTTCCTCAGCATCGTTGTCGTCTCCAACCTCTTCGTTTGGGAGAAATGGCTCGTTTTGTGTTATGGGGGTGGTGACATTGGAATGATAGACTCCTGACTCATATAATTTTGGGTTTGAGATGGCTCAGCGTGATACATTGGTTGTGTTTCTTGATGTGCCTCCAGAATACACGCATATAGTTCAATAACATCTGAACAATCATACGTAGCGTGACAATGAAACATAGACCGAACATCGTTGTCATTTTCGATCTTCGTGGTTGTATAGGACATGCTACCGTCAACCGCACTAAAAAAAGGATATCGATAAAAAATGTCGGTTACGATCATTTGAAGTTTATTTTGGATACGATCTTTGAGATGAGAAAAATTGGCGTTGGGGTTGATTTTGAGTGTTTGTGAGTTTGTGTTTTGAAATACGACCCCAACATTGATGTCGGGAAAAATTAATCTGTTGTAGTGGACTTGAATGTTAAAACTATTTGGAGACATTTTTTTTCCGGTGTCACAAAATGAGACTGGTTTGAGCTTAATATACACAATGGAAAAAAATAGAAGACTACAAGTGACCCAAGCATGGAAGACACGTGGGAATTTTGCATGTCCCTCCCTTAGCTTGAGGCCGCCGTTTTGAATGGAGGCAATGTGAAGGGTGTGGCCGCCATTTTGAATGGAGGGCACCTATAGCATGTGACCGCCATTTTGAATGGAGGGCACCTATCTAATTCAATTTTGTATAAATGCAGAGATGCTGCATGCATTCTATTACACAATAGTTCTCCACATGGCTCTCTTTATTGGAGTAGTGCACATTATTGCTCCGAACTGTTCAAATGATATTTTTTCTGGTAATATTATATTTGATCCTATATCAGTGTGGTTGATGGAGTCGTTCAATCTTTCTGACATTAAGTCTCAGATACATCAAGTCACTGCAATTGACAGAGAAATTGTTGAAATTTGCTACAGAAAACCCTATTTGAATTCAAATGGGTTGTTGTTATATTCAGAGATGAAGATCAGAACTGATGAAGACGTACGTGAAATGTTTGCGAATTTTTTATTTTTCATCAACATAGGTCCTATGGAATTGTATGTAAAATTTCGTAGAACAGTTGAAGAAATTTTATCAATGTGTAAAAATCCTAATTAATGGATCTAACCAAGTGCAATAAATATGTAACCATATTATTAAATATTATAACTTCACAACCACCTACCAATTTCTTCTATAAATAGGTAGTTGAGATTTCATTTTCATCATCACAATCTCAACCCTCTCATCACTTATCTCTTTCCTTGAAATTCTTTCTCTTCATATAAAATGACTTTCTTCTGGTTTGGTGATAAACATAGGGGAACACCCGAACATGTTGCGGTACTGATTTAAATATATTTAGATTCATGTTTATATCAATGTTTATGTTTATATCAATGTTTATATTTATATATTTAGATAGTGTTTTTTATATATTTATATATTTATATTTATATATTTTTATTTATATATTTATATATTTATATTTTTATATTTATATATTTTTATATTTATATATTTATATAATTTTTTTATACTCTCATCAATTATGTTATATATTTAACGTACTCAACCTTCCTCTTCCCAAATGCCACCTACCCAACCACAAACATTCAACAACCCACCATTCGCACAACCCTCATCGTCCAACATATACGACCAACCAACCCAAAATTACCAAACACAACAACAACAACCAATACAATTCATGTATGAACATACACAAGAACAATACCTCCCTCCACCCCTCAAATACACTCCAATCTCTAACCCCAACTTCAACCAAACGTACTCAACTCAACATCCATCTAGCTCAAATTACTCTGACTGTTATGTTGCGACGGTAGACTCCACTCATCTCACCTCAACAACACATCAATCAACCACCACCTTTCCAACAAATATGGACTTCGAAAATTTCAACCCTTTTGAAATTTTCCCAAACGTAGTCCTTATTTGTGATACATCTTCATTCCACCAAACATCTACCCCCCCTCCCATGCCGACCGCAGAAGATCAACAACCCCGCCGAAGCACGCGTACAATTATACCTACAATGTGTTATACCGGAACTCACATGTTTCTACAACCAGAAGATCATAATCGTGGCGGACAAAATTAGTTTTTTTTTCATCGCATTTTCATGGTGTAATATTGTGGAATAAAAATTAATAAAATTAATTTTTACTTTTAAATTACAATTATATTATTATTGTTATTAAATATAAATTAAAAATATAAATTTATATATTATAATTATATTATTATTAACTATAAATTTAATAAAATATTTTAAATAAATTAATTTTTATTGACAAATTTAATTTTTTATTTTTTTAATAATTTAAATAATTAAATTATAATTATTTAATCATTATTAATATTAACTATAATTTAAAAAACATTTAAATTTAAAGAATATACAAAAAACGAAAAAAAATAATAGGTGACCTCCCTTTGAAATGGCGGCCACATGAAGGATTTTATAAGGCCTCCATTCAAAACGGCAGGCACCTGCTGCGTAGAAAAAAAAAACTACAAAAGTCTGAAAAGTGCCAAAGAGATGCCATTTTGAGATATAATTTTGGGGGGTGGCATTTCAAGAATTAATTTTCAAAGGGGTGACATGTAGGTCAAATATCCTAGTTCGGTTAACATGTTGTAACCAAACATTTTAAAAAAAAATATACTTCCTAACTAAATGCTAACACTACACTTTTAATTAATTATTCCAAAATTTGACTTTGTTTCAATTTGACATTTACTGATTGTACTGCCACGCTGTTCACCAAACAGAACTCAACAACCACCCTTTGCCTCCAAGACATTTGTTCGTGCCACTCCTTCAACGAGGCAGAAAATAAAGTTTATTATGTAAGATAGAAGCAAGCTTTGCGCTATTCACCAAATTACAAATGTTCCTCAATTTCTCAATTTTTTTTAATAATCATTTAACCAAACCTATGATGTAACTTTACTGATATTGGAAACAATGTTCCTCAATTTCTTTTAATAATTATTTAACCAAATTACAAATATTTTTTTATTGGTCAATTATTTAAAAGTGGTTCTTTATTAACTAATTAATTAAGATAAATATGTAACATGCATAAACAAATTTTGAACACGTAAATTATTTTGTTAATAATTTTTTATAATACATGTGATCAATGTTTTTATTTGAGATTAATGCATAATATGTTTCCCATTCATATTACACTAAACTAAATCCATAACAGCATGTTTTCAAACATTGCATTTCTACTCTCTCGGTTTCACCAAGTATATGAGTAGCCGTGTGGACAGCTACAACCTACTATATTGGGTTTCAAAACCAGTCTTATCTATGTACAAAATCGTTTGACTATAAGGTAACTTTAATGTACATGGTCTAATTTTTCCTGCCATAGTTTTTCAATCTGCGTCAGTATTTTACGAAAAATATAGTCATATGTAGCAGGGCTGCTACTACGATACGATTGTTGGTTGCTGGCTCACAACCAAGAGACTAAATTGTAAAGCCTTATTTCCAGTTGCTTCATGTATCTTTTCATTCTTTTGAATGATCATACTCGTGCGGATGCATCGATGGCTAATGTGCTTTAAAATTTTCCTTTTTTTTCTATTTTCATTGGTCCTTTTTCTTTTTATTTTGTATGTTTATTTAATATAATTGAATTTTTATGATAATAAAATATTTAATCTTACGGGTCACTATCATTACAATGTCTATTTTATTTTAATTAACACTGAATTTTATTTCCAAAGAACAATCTTTATTTTAAATTTAAAAAATAAATTTATCCGTGCGGGTCACTAGCACCATAATACTTAGTTTTTTTAAGTGATCAAACCTTATCAGATGAAAGATATGAACGAATTTATGTGTGCGGCTGCATGAGTCACTATGACCATAGTACTTATTTTTTTGAAGCGATCAAACCTTATCAGATTTTTTTGTGTATCATTATTTTAACTTAGAATCTAATTTTCATACTACTAATATCTTATTAGTAAAATCTTTTTTTATATTTGTTAATTTCAATTTTTTAAATACATTTTGGTCAAAATTCTTTACTTCACCTTTTTTTTCGTATCGTTTATAAAAGACTACACCACAAATAATACACCCGGGCGACAGCACGGATCTCTGACTAGTTTACATTTAACAGGATTAGAATCTGAAATTTTAAGAGGAGCACACTCTCAAGTCTTAACTATTTCACAGCTAGATCACACACAAACACACTAAAATACATAATGGTAATTGATTATAATGTAAAACTATTTTACCATAGAATCACCTATTTTCTCAAAAACAATTGAGATATATTACTTTATTAAAATTAAACTATTTCACCATAGAATCACCTATTTTCTCAAAATTTATCAAAAACAATTGCTAAGAAACATTTTAATGTAGAACTCTTTTTAGAAGTATTTTTTTTATCAAATTCAGATATGATGTTGAAGAGTAAATAAACATCATTATAAAAAAGATTAATATTTTTTATTACGTGGTATTTGTTTCAAAAATTCATAAATAAATTTTAAGAATAAACTACTTGACAATATTTTATAAAAAAATATTTTTTGAATATTTTTTTAAAAAAATTATTTAGCATATCATTTGATGTTCTCAAAAAATTGGATTAGTTATATTTATTTTGAGAAATTTTATGAAAATAAAGCCACGAAAGTTATGGATGTTATTTTATTTCAAAAAATATATATTTTTAGAAATAATATTTTCTCAATCTTATGACATGCATGAGAATAATTATTTTTTTAATTATATATTTGAAAATTTAATTTTAAAAATTATTCAAATTCATTTTATATCATTCATATTTTTTATTGTACTACAAAAACCATTCATACTTTTTATAGTGCATATATGAAATTTTCTATTCTAACTTATATTTACTTAATCCATTTTTATACTAAAATAAAAATAATACAATCATGTTAAAATATTTTTCATCACATGTTAGATCTTCACTAGCAGGTGATATAAAATAAAAATAAAAAAGCTAAAACACTCTAATATATATTCTCTTCAGCCTTAATTATAAACAAATTTTGTTAAAAATATTGAAAATGATAGTTGTGTCTTGTTAAGACACATTTGTTAGTAATATTTGAAGATATTAAAAATGATATTTGTTTTATTAAGACACGAACATTTAATTAGAGTCATGGATTTTAATTCGCTACTTTTAACTTATTCATTTTAAAATGGACAAAATTTCTAGCATTAAGTATTATACCCAAAAAAAAGTGTCTAGATTTTCTGATATTTGTTTATATTAAAAGGGAACAAGATTTAAGAATTTTACTAGTAAAATAAGGAAAGAGGAAGTACACACATTTTAGAAAGAAAGGACTGAAATAAGAAGAAAAAAAAAAAGTTGAGAGGCCTAAATATGACCAAGAATAATAATGTAAGATCATAGTCTCTAATCTCATTCATCTATGAAAAAGAAAGGACTGAAATACGCAAAAAAAAATATATATATATAATAATAAATATTGAGAGGAAAGATATGCATGCATCATTTACTTGTAGTTGGCATTTTAAGCAATATCAAACATTCAAAAAAGAATATATTCATTCTACTTAATTGAACAAGTTTTTTTAATTAAAAAAGTTAAAGTGAGGTCAAAGATGAAGAAATAGACATTACAAGTAAGTTGACACTCACATTACAACTGCTCAACTTTAATCGAATATTACAACATCAACAATCAAGTCTTATTTTACTAAGATGGATCAACTCTAATCAAATATTATTAAGAGGAAAAGTTTGGAATGACCAAACCAAAACAGAAGATAACAATACAAACTAAAATGATTGGTCAATTGCCTCATTCAAAAACTTTATCAAAGACCTTGATGAATAGAAAAAGAGTGTAGTAAAATATACAAAAATAGTCATTGCTTAAATCTAAACTCGGGAAGACCAAACCTATTTCGATTGGAAACTTCAAAATCATCTTTAGGTGTAATTAGAACCATTTAAAACAAAAGAGGCAATTTTGTTAGCACAAAGGTTATCTTCCTATATCTACAGCTGCTTCTCAAATTGAATGTACTAGAACTTCTGAGCAAGTCATGTTGGTGGAAACAATTTCCACTAATCCACGTTTGTAATGCTTTACATTGGTGTGTGTTCCTTTGAGCAAATGATATACCCCAACGAGTTTCCTTTTGTAGTATCATCTAACTATAACAATTTTCTTTCAAGCAACAACCATGCTAGCAAGCTTAAGTTGCTTATCTAATGGCAAGTACTCTTTCAATAATACACACGTATGATGCATCACTTGCAGTAGAAAATCCCCCATATGATTCTCACTTTCATCAATGGTTTGTGAACCTTCAACATAAGAGCTGTCTGCTATGTGCACTGTCCAATCATATATACGTTCTGTCGATGAAAAGAGATGGGAAACAACAGTTTCTGCAACAACATTCCAGTTTTTATCTGCTAGAAGAGACACAAGTGTGACTGGTAGATCATTAAGTACTGTTTGTTGGTCAACAATTATAAAAGGCATGTATTTGCAGCAGGTAGCTGATAGCAGACCAATAAACTGCAGTGCCTGCAGAATAATGGAAGTGATGGACATAAAGTGAGTTGGGGCTAAAATAATTTCTACCCAACAAATTTTAATAAAGATATCAATCTCGAGTTTCCTACCGTAGAAGGTAAACTGGACACGCAGCTAATTTCAAGAGCATCAATAAGCCACTGCCTTTTAAAACCTATCTCTGCATGATACAAAACAGCCGCAACTTCCAATAGAACATCCCAGATTCCTGCAAAAACTTAATCTTAGCATTGACATTTCAAGCTCAATATATTGTCAAGTTCCCAACATTTTCTAAGTGAATGAATAATCAGCAACTCTGATTCGATTCAGGCACAATTAATCTGAGTTATGATACGGAACAGAATACTAACCTTGTGATTTGGAGTTCAATATGTAAGATTTCATTTTTCCTAGTTCAATTACTGGAAGAGAACCGGCTTTCACAATCTTGATTTTAGCATGAACCTTCTGTTGGACTTCAATAGATTTGTATGAACTCTGAGCAAACTCCTCTTGTGAAACCTGTGTAGATAAATGATCATTTCTATCACATAACTTAAAAAGACTTGCAAACATTTAATATCCAATAAGCTTGACCTCAATCAATTATAATTAATGCCAAGGACGAATAACTTCAAGCAAAAATAAAAATAACATTTGAACATAATTGAATCAATGCATGCATACCTTCAAGAAATCCAATAGCCAGCCCTGTGGAGCCTTCCCTAAGCATCTTACAGCCTCAGACCATTCCTCTATGGAACTTGTGTCCCCTGACATTGCACTGCCAGAAGATTTCACAACTGGTAATAAGGTAAATAAAACCTCCATGCATCTCTCAACATGTGATATGTGGCTCGAAGTGTCCACAGAAACTTCATTTAGGCACTCATAGAGACCCTTCCAGCATGAAAGGCGCAACAAGCATTTTTGGTCGGTGTCATACTCTTTGTATGAATTCAATGAAGACAAGTGATAACCCACATCACCAAATAGCTTCTCAAGTCTGGAGCTTGAATATACTTTTACAAGGTCTGCTAGATGATCTAGCAGACAGCACTGCAGATTTATTTCTAGTGTCTTAAACCGAGAAAAGTCAGACAGCTCATCAAGAAAAGTTAGCAGTGAATCAAATTGATTTGCATGAGCTAATGCAAACAGCACGCATTCCTCCCTTAGAATTCCTTTCTTGCAAATAGAATCTGTTGCTAACGAATCAGTAATCTTGGCCTCATATCTCATACAACCCCTAATAATTGCCCCCCAATCCATGCTTGGTAACCTGGGAGCTCTTGAAAGGCACCCTAATATCGCAACAATTGTACCAGCATGTACAGTACTTCCTTGCTGAAGACAAATATGAGGTAATACAAATGAGTTTCATGGATGCACCAAAAGCAACAAAATTCAAGATAACTATTTGGACAAGACATGAATTGAGAAAAATGAGAGACCAATAAAAGCAAACAACATAGTTAATGTAATAGACTTGTTAAGTATAGGATGTATATAAAGAGTCTATCATATACAACTATGCTAACTTAATCTAGAAGATATAGTGAAATAGAAGAATCATCATAGCAGATTCAGTTCTGTATAGCAATAAGGTAGGCACCATAAAGGAGATGAAGTAATACAAATATGAGTTTCATGGATGAACCAAAAGCAACAAAATTCAAGACAATTATTTTGTTTAAGCACAGCTGTTGCAAATGACGCATGCCGAGTTGCAGCCCCAATTACACTAGGAAAATAATATTGACAACGACTACTATAATATGTTGTAGCATAGTATAATAATAATAATAATAATGATAATAATAATAATAATAATAATAATAATAATATTAATAATAATAATAACTTATATAGGTTAGAACAATATTGAAATGGTTTTAGCATGATTAGTACATTTAACAAGACAAAAAAATGACACCAATCAATATGAAACAAATTTATGAGTGATCTCAACTATTGATTTTATGTGTCATGTGATCTTTGAAAGAAACGAATTTCAGAACCCAATATGAATGATCAGCAGAGTTACTTATACGTATAACTATAACATAATTTTTATAATTTGAACAATGATCAGAAGTTACTTGAATAACTATAACATAACTTCTATAATTTGAAGAATGGTTTTTAGGATTTAAGCTGCTAAAGTAGTTGGTTAGTTTTCCAACTCTCAGAAATGAAACATAATCTCTTCAGATGATTCAAAGATAAAATGTTTTACATCAACTTCAAAATTAATTACACAGGAACACAAGCCTCACATTAAGAAAGAAACGTATTACGAAGGGGAAAAACAGTTACAGAGGGAAAGAAACACGGACAGATAATGAAAGACAAATAATGAATATTCTATACCTAAAAAGATATACCATTCACTCAAAAAATAAGAACATTAAATATTTGCACATAATATGGGCAAGAAATCTACCTCGGTGTATTTGAACTCCATAAGCCACAAACTAAGTTTCAAAACCACGCTGTCCTCCGGAAAATTATGAGAAACAGATTTTGAATTAGTTTCAGCCACATTACCATCGCCATCAACCCCCAAACGTTCTTTTGACCGTAAATGATGTTGAAGGAAGGCAAGTGCCCATGAAGCAAACTGCTGCAGCTGATGATTATCAGGATTCTGTGCCACAAGAAACATTTCTTGCACCAATGATGTCAAATATGGCTCACAGACAGAGCTTGAAAGGAGGGGAGTCGTGACAGAAGAAGAATCCTGCAGTTTACATTGTACGATATTTGAATTTGAATATGAAACAAGGAAAAGAGACAAATATATAGACAAATGACAACAATTTTATGATAAGGTAAATTACCTCCTTCTGATAAGTAGATTGCCTGGTGTAATTTGGAAAATTCATATAGACCAAAATCCTTGTACCAGCTCCCATAGCTGCAACTACTCCCAGCATACCACCAAGATGAACAAGAAAAGGGAAAGGATTGGAATAGCATTTCCTGAATAGTTCAAGTAAATATTTAACACGCTCAACTTCAACAGAGTGAACACCTTCACTCAGTATAGACGAAATTACTGTCCCTGCTCCAATGCACGACGCCATCAGTAAACTATGGTGCAAAACACCAGAATCTTTTACAGATATTAACTCAGAAATAAACTTTTTAAAGCCAAGTACAATATGGTCCAACTCATTATCATCCATCAATTCCATTCTTTGGCAAAAAGTCACAATTGTGGGGAGTGCAATGCAAGATCCTAATGCCAAAACAATATCAGATTTCCCCCCTTGCAAATCAGCACTCTGAAATAGGGAATTCATGTACGGAAGCCATGATATTATCAATTTTTTTATTTTGATAACAGTCTCTAACTCTCCAGCTCTGTATAATGCACTGATGGAGGTAGCCAAACCAAGAACAAGTCCAGCAACACCCCATATATCTTCTTCCAAGTCTTCACTATCCTCGGTGGACGATTCAAATTCGTCAGCATTTACATCGTAACCAAGTGGAAAGGATGAACATAAACTATCCAAAGCATCTAAAGAGCATTTGGTTCTCTGTTGTATCGTTGTAGCTAGGGCCCCAACAATTCTTCCTAGAAACTCGGATTCTGGAACCTTTTCTGTTTCCTTTTTGACAGTAGAGTCGTCAGCAACCTCAACTCTGGTAAGAAGATCTTGGCACAAAAACCCCAATCCAACACCACATGCTCCTTTAACAAGGGAACTTTTGCTAACAAAAAGTACCTGGAAGATCACAAAATCAGTGAAACACAATGCCAGATAATCTTATTGGTTAGTTCCTCTCAAAATGAACAAAATAAATAAAATTGCAGGATACATTTCACAATTAATGCTTTTAGCTTCTCAGTGAGTGTGCATAAGTGTGTAACACGTATGTCATAGCCCTCTTCATTTTCCTCAGAGGTCTGAATCTGAACTTAATTCTCCTGATAGTTTTCAAATGACTAGTAAAAGCTAAGGAAATGGAATAGGGCGGAGTAAGAAACTCTTTCAATATCTAAATGTAAGAAAGAAGACTATCTATATCTTAAAAATCATATAGAATAGACAGACAAAAAGAAGAAATAAAAAATACCTCAAGAAGTCCTGTGATGTTATGATATCTTTCTTTATGATCAGTTACATGAAGGCAACTTGAGATTAATCCAATAGAAATTGCAGCAGACCATTGGTGATGTTCATGTTCATGTTGGAGCAACCACTCCAAAAGAAATTTTGAAGCAGCGGATTTAACAGTGTGGACAGATGGAGGCAAAACCTGACAATAGTAATGTCAAAGACTGTAACAATCAAATGCTATCATGCTATATGTTACCAACCAAAAAGATTATTAGAGAATTGGCTCAATAATTCAATACTTGTTTAATTAAGCATAGCTCTAAGTGAAATCCTATATATTGGTTACTACTTACTACAACAGATATTGGATTGGATAGGTGGATATACGATACAACACTATGATACTGAATTACTTCCAAGATCATTGATATTGTAAAACTGTTCATATAAAGCATTGTTAGTACCCCAACAATGGCTTATAAATGTTGACATGCCATAACATTGCAGAGAAGATAATTAATCTGAATCTATAAAGATGAAAAATGGGGTGCACAGCCATGAAAAAGCTTCTCACCACACAGAGTGCACCAATGGCCAGTGCAATATTTTCGGCAGCTCTAGGTATAGCCTCGTTTGCTATTACTGTCATACTCTGCATGAAATTCATATAAGAAAAACCCTACATCAGATATGACATAAACTCGGACAGTACTTGCAGCTAATGATTAGTAAGAAGGGGCAAGGATATGTTTAAAATGACAAAATACAGATCTTGACCTTCAAAATATCGCTAGCAGCTTTAGAAGTTTTATCTAGGACACTCAGTTGTGCCTTGGCATCATAAGACATAATGTAAGCCTTCACCCAACGTCGCATGAAGTCTTTCCAGGATTGCAATGACATGAGCGCAAGCAAGATATTTCTTGAAAGGTGAAGAGAAGCAGCTGTTTCCTTGAGAGCATTCTCATAAGCAGCATGGACATATCTTGGCCTCTAAATGCTCATAAAATCAGATTAAAAAATGCAGTCAAATATAAAGAGAATATCTCTAGTGTACTGATATCTTACTTTTGATGCCTGATGTTCATTTGCATCTTTAGGAGTGAAAGAAAAACACAATAAAGCTGCACCAGGTAATTCTATAGCCTCATTTATCTTTCCTGCAAAGATAATGCTTACATATCAAAGCTTTTTTAAATAACATATGAAAATTACATTAAACCAGGTAAAGTTTGATAAAAATAATTAGTGGCAAAAGAAATCCCACCATTCCACTGAAACCACTCACTTTTTCGATTATGAAAGCACTCAGTTTTTTTCAGATTTCAGAAAATTCTAAATCAACTGGTTTTCCTTCATTCTATACATGTATGGCAGATTTAAGAAACACAACTCAAGCATTGTATACCTGAAGAGAATATAGCTTGTGGAAATACATCCATCAACTTTTCAATTTTACTTCCTGCAACTCTTTTCCCCTTGACTAACCTTCGACGATTGCTAAAGCAAATGAATGGAAAAATATCAAATTTTATCATACTATCGCACTCCGCAGATCAGTAACTGGAGTGTAGGATTATTAGGTTTTAATAAAGAGTGATACCCCATTTTATAAACACAGATTTTATCTAAATTCAATGTGGGACTTGGGTTTTTCCCAATAAGAATATAACCTATGAAGCACGGACACGTCTAAGAGTAAGCGTGTCGCGGTGTCTAACACGCGTTAGTGTCTGACACTTGTATGACACCCGTACAACACATGTCGGAAAAGTCAGACAAGTGTACACACAAAATGGAATTTTTATTTGCTTCAACACTCTTTGAATCGGTGCCCGACACTCGCATGAAACTCTTACAACACGTGTCGGACAATTGTTTTAAAAAAAATAGTTTTTTTTTCTTTTCTTCAATACACCTTATACTCTTTTGGAACAAACCCCGTGCATATCTAAAAGGGTTAAGCATGTATTGAAACAATGTTATCAACGGAGAATTAAAAGTTTTAATCATGATTAGAATATTTTTAACTATTTTAATAATAGATGGATAGAGTAAGCTCAAATATATATGTAGCGGCGTCGTTGTCCTATGTTCATTGGATATAATACTTACATGTGTTCATATGTTATAATCTTGACATGAAAATCCTCCATAACTTTGAGTACCTTGGGACTTGTCTCAGAAAAGAATAGCTCCAAATTCATTTTCTTAAAATTTGGAATGTTTTTTTCAAGCTGCACCACCTATAAATTGGAAACGCAGTTATTAATGGAAAAAGACTAAATTATTTATTTTAAACCAAAAATTAGTTGTCCATTCATGTAGAGAAAGGGTTGCATCAATGTGATACTTCATATTGAATAAGTGCCTCCAGGGCTGCAATTTTTGTTTTTTCCCACTTTGTCCCATGGCTAGAGGTAACTAAATCCCAAAGATTTAACAGCACACTCTTTGATGCTTCTGGATAAGCTTCTGCATCCATTGCACCCCACCTTAGCAGAAGGCAAGTGCTGCCATAAGACAGGAAGTGACTTTTATGAAGGATGACAAATGAATATTTGGAAACATATATTAATCAAGGGGAAAAAGCAATTCAATCGAAGTTTGATACAGATGTAAAGTTCATTACCTAAACGAAGTTCTATAAAAACACCCAAAAATTTAAAAAAAAAACCTAAAAAGTTGGGAAGCAAAAGCCCAGGGTTTTAAACTTCAAATATTCCGTTTAGGCTCTAAACCATCCCTTTTATTTTTCTGGATGAAATTAAACCACCATCTATGTTATAGTCAAAGTCTCACAATATATGTCTGCTTAGAGCCTTAGACATGCTTACCTATGTGCAATAATAGGATCATCTTTGTAACCTTGCACGTGCTTTGCAATGACATCCCATGCAGTGTAAAAATCTAGACACATGAGATAGTATTCCCTTTTAGAATGCTTTCATTTTATATTAAAAAAGTACAATAAAAGTAACACAATCTACTATCAGACTTCATGAATAAATAACCAGTCCTTAATATATTATTATTTTGTTAAATATATTTTGATAGTAACATCCATTACCGATCACATCTGCTTCACAAAGGTGGACAAGGCTTTGCAAGCCGAGAGCTTTAACTATAGGATCTTGACACTCAATGCAAGACTGTTTTTATTCAATACAAACAAGTATTTCTTAGGAAAAAAACACATGCACTGGAAAAGGAGAAAGAAGAAAAGTGTCGGGCATACCGAAACAGTCAAGATAAGATCAACACCCCTATCAGGGCTTTTATGGCAAACATCTCGAATGGAAGCAGCCAAACTGATACAGATAGCTCTGTCTGATGTGAAATCAGTGAAACCTTTTGGGAGCAAGACACCCTAGATATGGAGAAAATGTAAAACAATTTAGGGAAAGTTTGATATAGTAAGACCTTGAAAAAACAGCAAGAAACTGTAATAAAGAGTAAACGAATGAGCAACTCAACAGCAAAAGGCTTTGAAATGGGCAGCCCAGAAAGAAAACCAGTAGTTATCAGATTGAAAGTAAAACTAGTAAATTTGGGCAAAACTTTTTATCACCCTGCACTGGTCAACAATACAGTATACTGGTGCAGAAAAAGTGCATATTTGTTGTCGGAAATTCGAGGCATGAAGGAATAGGTTTTGCTCTTAAGAGATAACATATATAGTAAACCAACTACACCTTGACTTCAATAGCAGTTTAATACAATATATAAACAAATAATGAAGAGTTAGAGAATGGAATGCTGCTACTGCGTCAATGTGTGTTCAACCTTCCTTAAAGATAATTTTTAACAAACATTTACAGCTTTGATTCACCGTATGAACAATTCCATTTCTTTTATCAGTTGTCATTTAAATATTCTCATCTTCTGCATAAAATAAATATAAATATGCATATAGAATAGACCCACAGTAATATATGGTGGCGTGGGAAGTACAAGAAAGGGTGGAATAAAAAGCTCACTTGTAAACTTCCAAAGGCTCTATCATTGGTCTCCCAAGTTCGACACAGCAGTCGAGTTCCCGTAGCATACAATGAGCTGCATTTTAGGAGAAACATTTAAAGATGAAATGCATTAATTGCAATATTTTGAAGAATACATGAGGACCAAATTTGAGTTCTACAGCCAGAATAAAAAATGAGGACCAAAATGAATTTTCTATCTTAAAGACCTAACATCACCTTATTAATGAGGTGAGAAGAAACATTCAGCTGTACAGTCATATTTAGAGTTCTAAATTCCAAAGAGCACTTTTTTAGGCATATGAGCACAGCTAGAGATAGAACAAATCACTCACAAAGAATATGTAAAACCAGTAACACTGTGGCCTTTAATTATGCATAAACTTTGGCCAAACTTTGGCCTTTAATCAACACTGTGAAGCTCAATTTCAGAATGCTAAAAAAGGGACCTCAGTGGTACAACATGGTAGAAAACAAAAACAAGATGCCGCAAGGCAACACTAATACCAAAAAAATCAAAAAATAAATATAACAAAATACACAATCTAACAGAGTACCCACCCTTTTGCATCTCTGTTAAGCATTGGCAAGATAGTTTGAACTACAAGTGGAGTCATTGCGGAGTGTGAAGCAAGTGATGGCAGCATCTCAAAGATTTTTAGCTGCAACAAGGAAAAAATTTATACAGACAGAACATATGACAGAGACCACAGAACAAGATAGTGCCGCACAATAAGTGCCATTGCAAAAGGGAGGACTTACCAGCATATCATGGCAAATGATATCATTTCTTGTGAATATATTACTGTAGAACATAATTGCTAGCAACAAAGGAACTCCTAGTTTGGGATCCATAATGGCAATGGCAGACAGAGAGTCAACAGCAGCAGCCCCCATCGATGGATGTATCAACAAAACACTGAGAACAGCACTAAATAAGGGTGTCTCTGCAAGGGAAGATATTGAGCTAACATTAATCTCTTACATCATTACATCATTTAACACAACTATGCTAACTAAGCCATTTCCAAAAGCTTAAGGATTATACCGGTTAAGAATAATTCTTGAGGAAGCATGAGAGGCAATGTAGATTTCCGACGCTCAACAATTGACAAACAGAACCCTCTTAGATGAGAAGCCCAAGATATTGGTTTATCATGCACTATTTCACTTTCATGCATGCCCTTTAAAGCCAGATTCAGTAGGGAAATTCTGGAAGAAAAATCTCCATCCTGAAACAACAGAAGCATAGAATTTCTAAACTAAAATTATTGCTGGGTGCAAAACTATAATTCGCATTGATTCTCATTAATTGGATGCCCTCTTTGTAAGCAGAAAACATGCAAATTTGCATATAATCATATGTTCATTCAGAACAACAGCATACTAATGCTTCCATCCAGAACAGAAATAAACATCATTTGTTGAGATAATCTACGTAACATTTTTATAAACAGGAAAAATCTGGTATGCCAGACAAAATACCTGATACCACAGATGTTGCAAAAGTCTCAAAACTATAATTCCTGGTGTGCTAAGATAATGAGTTCCCTCATCAATGATTGGTTTATGTCTTAGTGCCGCCAACATCTTGACAAGGAGCTTCTCCAAGATGAGAAGCAAATCAGTAGCCAGTGCTTTCACATATTTAGAAGGAGATGACATGAGGCTGACAAAGGGAAGTAGAAACAAAATCTCTTCAAATGGAGAGGACATATTTCTGGCAATAGCATCATCTGCATAGGCAATTGTTACAATAAATTAATAAAATGATGACATTGAGGGTGAGCTTCAAAGGAGCATAAATACATAGATTATTTTATGAATTTAAGCATGAGAAAATTAGGGTACAAATAAATGTTGCAATAGAAGATAGTTCTGTGTCCAAACTATATACAGTATTCAGAATCCTTGAAGACAGTTTCTATGAAATTATGAAATATGAATCCCAGGTATAGATTATTTAGGACTGAAAGGAAAATTCAAAAAATAAGTGTTTTTATTTCAGCAAAAGAAACCCATGCATTTGTTCACATGTGTTCAATTTCAATGCTTGCATAAACCCTAAAACTGGTATAGCTATAATAAAAATTCACCCTTATCATATTTCCACTTCAGGATTAAGAGGAGGAGTTTAGATATAGAAATTTGTTCATGCTCAAGTTCCGATTGAACAAGGATTGTAAATAATGACGCCATAGTCGTTGACAGACCAGGCTCCCATTGCAAACCGAGATCTTTCTGAACTGAAAACAACCGCCTTGAGAGTTCAATTATGGGCTCATGACCACCAGAGTGCCACTGAAGACATGTCAACAGAGACAGAACTGTTCCCAGGAATTCAACAGCACGTAGTTGAACCTCGGCAATCAGCTATTAACAAGGATCAAGATCAACACAAGTGAAAGGCATAAATTACATTAACCAAGGAAACTAAATTATGACAGTGGTGAATACAAATGTGATAATTTAAATTACAAGGAAGATACATACCAATTTCTCTCCGGCCAGAGACTTAAGTACCACTATATACGCCTCCACCATATGTTCTACAACAAATACTAATTTCCTATAGTCCTGAGGATTCCCAAAAAGAAAACAGCAATAAGATAATTATATCATTTCAAGTACTACAGTAAGAAACCGTAATGACCAGAAAAAATGTGTCATTTAACCAATATATCTAATGCTCCTTCTCAATATTAATAAACTTACTTCCGAGGTCTCATGTGGAAGATACTTAAGGCACCCCATTAGCAGCTTAAGAACAGGCATGGACTCACTCGGACACGAGCAACAGAATGATGCCATAGACGATACCAATTGCAATCCAAATGAAGAGGAGGGTGACTCTGAACCTAACAATCTTATGATCGAAAAATCCAGTAAGGGCTTTAAGAACTCACAAACTTGTACCATACCCAAATGCTTATTCTGTAACATAAACAGCAACAATTGCTGCAAAAGTTCAGACTGAACTTCCACCCGGCAGGACAATATCTGTCAAACACCAAGAAACAACAGTTAAAAAATAGTTCAATAACCATACTACAACAACAACAACCAAGCATTATCACACTAAGTGGGGTCGGCTACATGGATCAACTTCTGCCATAATGATTTGTCCAGAATCATGTTTTTATCTAAATTGTTAATCTTGAGATCTTTTTTAATAATTTCTCTTATAACTTTTCTAGGTCTTCCTCTACCTCTAACTATTTGACTCCTCTTCATCTTATCTACTCTCCTTACCACCGAATCTACAAGTCTTCTCTCAACATGCCCAAACCACCGAAGTCTATTCTTCACCAATTTTCCTACTATAAGTGTTACTCCAATACTCTCTTTAATATTGTCATTTATAATCTTATCATGTCTAGTCTTACCACACATCCAACGCAACATCTTCATCTCTGCTACACTTACTTGGTTACTTTAAATTACTTTTGAATCTAAAATCTACTGTTACAAACAGACTATAATAATTCACCAAACATATAAAGAAAGCTCATTTTCTGTGGTCAAAGTACGGAAAATCAAACAAGCTCTCAGTTTACTTGTACACCAAGGTTCAACCATTCAATGAATTATTTCTTGGTAAGCTTTCATGTAAATTAAAAACACCTTCACAAACTTTCACTCATACATTATAAAGCATTGAAACTTCATATTGAAGGCATGTCTGGTATTTGACAAATATCATTTAGAATTACTTCCATTTTCTATGTTTCATTTCACAATAGGGAAAGTCAAAAGTGATTCCAGACGCATAAAATTGATTTTAACATGTTTGAAAGATGTCGAACAAAATTGATTTCACCTCTATAACTAATTCTAACTTGAAGCTAGAATTTACAACTTTCAACTTCAAACTTGATTTTTACACTCGAATTTATTGTTCATCTCACCAAAATTTCAACCAATAATAAAAATGTTAACAATTGAGTATAAGCATTATTTATCACTACTTATGCATAAATTTGAAATATGAAATTTCAAAAAGAGAGATAGAAATGAAGTTAACCATGACAAAAGGATGAGTAAGAACGGAACCAAACTTCCAACCACCATTACTCTTCTGAAACCCAAACCGAACAAGAAACCCCAAACCCTTAACAAAAACGGGCACAAACTTCGGGTCGGATCCTTGAACCGCAGATTGAAGCTCCAACAATCCATTAGTAACAGAAATAACACCGTCAGTAACAAGACGACACAACTGACGAACGGATTCATCAACAACATTGGGGGAAGATGAAGTGAGGCATTGAGAAATAGCGCGTTTTCCAGGTTCGGATTGTGAATTGAGATGATTGGGAGATGATCGAAGCTTGGAGAAGATTGAAATGACTGCGAGTTTTTGAAGAGCTGGTTGAGGGATTCGAGTTTTCTCTAGAAGAGGAGCATAAGACTCCATTATCACTCTTCGAAACTTTTACGCTCGGTTTTCTACTTTGAAAGTTCACGCATTCTATATGATCCAATTTTTTTTTTTTTGGCTTTATACCACCGGTTTAGTCCGGTTCGGGGGCGAGTTCTGGCATCAACCATCCCCCTCCCGATCGCAGTTGCGGAGGATCGAACTGCGGTTCTCCCTACCAAGTCCAGCGTCAATCACCACTAGACCAACTAACGATTGGTCTATATGATCCAATTTTAAACTTAGTTATTTGTAGTTTTTGTTTTATCTTATTAAATTATTAAAATTTGTCTTAATTTTAAATATAAATTTAATTTTTATTTTATTATGATTTAGACATTGAGACAAACTGAGATTTTCTCTTTTATCTCGTGAAGTTTGTTTTTTTGGATTTCCTGTATAAAATAAAGTGATAAATAATGAGATTTTATTATTTGGATTTGTAAATAATAGATGGAGTGAAATAGAACATGATGGAAAAGTTGAGCTAAATATGGACTATTTAGCTATTGTGAAGACTTTAGAAAATGCCACTTTGAGTAACATAAGGGGGCACTCTTTGATCACAAAATTTTCTCGTTTATTTGAGAGTCGCGCGATGAGGTTTAGGTGGTGCTTTTTGAGAAACAAACAAATGTATTGATGCTTTAGCTAATGTTGGATGATCTTTGGAAGTCGACAGCATTTTCTTTGACGTTGCGCCAAATTTTATTAGGAGTTTGCTAGAAGATGATGTAAAGGGAGTTTCGTCTCCCAAATTGGCATTTTTATAGATTTGATCTTATTCAATCTGTCAAACAAATCTAATTAAGATATTATTAAAAGATAGTAACAAATCTGATTGAAACACAATGAGAAATTTTGCTCTAAACAACAACAACCATGACCTTTTTAACAAATGTCAGATGTTGCACACATGCTGAAACATTGTGTCTCACATGTGTCATCACCAAAACATCTTGTATACTCTATGTTGTTTTGCATTATGTAGTCAATCAAAAGAAACAATACAAGAAATTCACAACCTGAATAATTCTACAAAATGTAAAAAACTAACTAATTTACCAACAAAAATATTAAGAGTAACAATCCCATAACTCATAAATTTGAACTTTGTAATCTAGATTTATTGAAATCCAAATTTATTCAAATGTAGTGTTAAATGGCGGAGCCAGGAATTTTAGGTAGTCTGAGCAAAAACTTTACACCGTTGATTATTTATCTATTTTAATTTTCACACCCTATTTTTACTAATTTTGTCCTTAATTTTACTCTTGAGTTTGTCTAAAAATTAACTATTAAATTGGGGAGAGTATAAAAAAAATAGAGGTTAAGCCCGGGCTAGCTGGGCCTTGGCTCCACCTCTAATGTTAATGTAAATTTATTATCTTTAAAAGATTTTTGGAGGAACTAAAGTTGTGGTTCGGGATGAACACAAGAGAATTGTTGTGACGATAACTTATATATAAATAGGTCAGAAAGGATGACTTAGATATAACTAGGTTAGAAAGAATTCACCTTTAGTGAGGTTCAAGTCATGTACATTACATTTGATTTTGTCGAGGATGGTGAAGGTGATTGATGAAAAAAAAAAAACTATTAATCTAACTAGAGAACTATTGTTGCTTCAATCCCATTATTTTTTAATTTGATTTTAAACTTGTGGTGGATGCGATTGATGGGGAAAAAATTCATAAATCTAATTAGAGAACTATTGTAAAAAACATCAGATAAACTGAGCTGATTTCTGAAGACCATTGTAGTTTTTGTCAATACTGCCAAATCAATATTGAAGAAACACTTGTTATCATTTTAATTTTTTTAAGATGAAATCAATTTCACTTTTTTATAATTGTTTTTAAAGCCTTCAATACGAATTTTGTTAATAATTAATAGAATTTTTTAATAATTAATATTAATTTTACAAGTTTGTCATGTGTTTATAGATTGCATACAGTAGATCTTTAGATTTAAATCTTTCAAATTTTAAATTTTTTTAATCACATATTTATTTTGATATTTTATATGTCATTACTAGAAATACACGTATTACCTGCGGAATTTGCTGCGGAAAAATTTCCGCAGGTTTACCTGCGGAATTTGCTGGGACTTCCTTAAACAAACTAAACTTTTTTGTGAATGTATAATTGGCAGAAAATTCCGCAGGAATACCTGCGGATTTTTCTGCGGTTCATTTATTTCAAACAGAAAACGAAACTATAATGCAAAATCCGCAGGTAAATTCGCAGAAAATATTTCCTGCGGATTTTGCTGTGAATATCTATTTTATTAAAACCAAACTATTATATAGAATCCGCAGGTAATTCCGCAGAAAACTTTCCTGCGGATTTTGCTGCAATATTAACTATTTTCTTAAAATAATAGTAATTTTTGGCTTATTTTTTTAAAAAATGAATCATTATATTTAATGGTTAATTAAATAATATTATTATATAAATTAATGTTTTTCTGTGAACTGTGTCATTTTTAAATTTTTTATCTTAATTTTTGACAAAATAAAAGGTATAAAAAATTTTAAAAATAAAATTAATAAAAGGTATTAAAAATTTGAGAAAAGGGGTGATGCACTGACAGTGTAAAATATTTTTACACTGTCAACCAATCACCATCATGTATCCAATTAAACCACTCTTTTATTTAAAAAATAATTTAATGACATGGCTAATTGATAGCTTTCTATTGGATGACAGTGTAAAACTATTTTACACTGTCAGTGCACTACCTTTTAACTCTAAAAATTTTGAGAATGGGTATCAGATATTTTTTTATAATAATCAATTTTTTTAAAAAATTATATAAGTAACTCATATTTCAAAAATATTATCTCAATAACCCTTGTTTGGTAGACACTGTCAATTAATATGTTTTAAAATTATTTCTAAATTTCAAATTTAATCTTATTTCAAATTATATTTGTTCAATTGTTAATTATTATAAAGTTTTAATTTTAGAAATCCTACTCTAATAATAATGATGTGTTATATGAAATTATATTGGAACTCTTGTTAAAATATCAAATTTTATATAGGATTTTAAAATTATAAATTAGTTTTACTATTTTTGGTAGCTTAAATTTTGACTTTGTGGTTGAGTTTGCTGCAAGAGCGGGCTAAATACATTTTCAATTCAAGTTCAAAAATTGAATATAAATTTTTATAATTTAATAATAAAATTATAAAATATGCAGCAAAATCCCAATTTCAACCTATTTTGCATCAAGTATCTACCACAAAAACACTGAATTTAATTGTAATTTAAATGAAACAAAGACTATGTATACTTTACTTGTAATTTTAATATATATCTATATTGTAAAATTAAAGGTATACAAGTTTTTAATTTAATATATTTATATTATAGAATGTCAAAATTAATTTTTCAATTAATAAAAATAAATTAAGATAAAATCATTTAAATCTATTTTATTATATAAAATAATATATATAATTGAGATATTAAAAAAATATATTAGCTTTACTTAATAATTTATTTTTATTTTATAAATATTAAAAATATTCAGTTATATATATAATATACTTTGGTGTATTTCATTAATAAATAAAAATTTTAAAAAATTAAATTAAAATAAGGTAAATAGTAGAAAGAAAGATTAAGATACTTATGTAGTGACCTTTGAAAATGCAGCTTCGGTGAAAGCAAAACACGACTTATTCAGAAGCGCTTCTTCGGAGAAGCACTTTTCTCACGCGCATTGGCTCAAGCTTTCTCGGTTTCTCTTGTGCGACACTCTCTCAAACTCATGCTCTCTCCCTCTCAATTCTTACACAACAACAACAACAATTACGATGCAGATTCTCTTGGTCTCGAATTGGTTGGATTTGGATTTCGGAACTGATTCGAATTGTTATCGACTTAGGATTCGATTCGTGTTGGGGTTCAGAATCTGTTTGCGCTCGAAAATTCAACTCAGAGCAGGTTAGTTTTGTTTCGTGATTCTTTGCATTTTTACAGTTTTTACTCCATTACGATTTTTACGGTTACTTTATAGTGATTCGATTTTAATATAAATTTCAGTTTGAGTTAAAGTTACAACAAGCATATGATATCATAAAGCTGAGAATGGAGGAATGCTTACCGGTTGAAGCGATGAGAAGAAAATGCAGCTTTCAATCTTGCTCACAAGGTATTCGTTAAAATGCCTCACCGAATTTTTTTCCTCTTTTTGCTTCTATTTTACTTTTGATTTGTTCCTGTTGTGTTTCTTAGTTGCTATTGATGATTATGCTCAGGTTGATTTTCATATTAGCATAGAATTATCGTCGTTATTACCTTTTCGTGCTATTGCCGATAAGAAGTAATTATTGTTTATTATGTGTGACAAATATAGTGTTTCTTTCCAGTGTGTTATGCTTTATCATGATTTAATTATCATGATTTAATTGTTTTCTAATTTTTAAGGGGATTAGCTTTTGTAAATAGACTTTTCCTTTGTGTGTTATGCTTCATTATAGTCTTGCAAAGTGAGACTTATTTGTTGGTTTAAACATACTACTATTTTTATGTGACATATATTGATCAGTTAAGCAGTTTCCCAAATCCCAATATTGTTCTGTTTGGACCATACATGAAACATGGACGACATCAGCTAGTGGAGGGTTATTAGAAGTTGACAGCTGCGTTAAATATCACCCAAACCTATTAACATTGACCTTGTTTGTGTGTAAATAAACATGAGATTTTTTTGGGTGTTTTAATTTAAACGGAATATTGAAATAAATCATGATGAACTAATTTCCTGTCACATTGAAGTTGTTTTTGAAGTATGGATCAGATCGGAGATGTTTTTTGTTTGTTTAAGGGATTTTTTATACCTTGATTTCTTCTAGATTCTACTTGGAGTTACCTTATAAGTTTTAATGTAGTTTCATGATCTTTCCATTTAAATTGATGCTATTTAATTTTGGAGTGAGTTTTGGTAGATTGTTAAAATCTAGCCTCTGGTCGAGAAAAAGACTGACATTGAATGTTTGAGTTTGAGTATCGTCAAATTGACAACCTGTGCTGCAAATTTGGGTTAGGGCAGTTTTTAGGGAAAACCTATATATATCAGCCTCAAAGTTAGACTTGGAAGTTGGATGATTGCTATGTAACTTTTATTGAGAATATTTCAGGATGAGTTCATCTGAGGATAAGCCAATAAACACAAGAGACTTCTGTCATGTGTACATTAGAAGAAGAAGAAGAAATATAACTGGTGCTTCTGGAAAAGTAGTACGAGATTTGGATCTAAACGCTCCCCCACCTGCAGAACCAGCTTCTATGCCTAAAACTGATGGCACATTTGAAATCGGAGATGATACAGTAAGTTTACTTTTACTTCCTGTGGCATACATAACTTATACATTTTCCATGATACACATTTTTCTAGCATGTCAATAGATGTCGTAAATTCTGTCACAATTTTATTTCATTCTACATAACTGTGCTATGATTTCAAAATATTACAGCCTGTCTCTCCTGCTCGCAATCTCTTCCAACGAGAAGTAATAATCCCTCGCAGGAAGCGAAGCACCATCAACCGCAAGCCACGGCGCTACCCGCGATGGAGAATTGTTCAATCCAATGTAACACATGCTTCCATTTTCTATTGCAACTAGTATATTGTACTATTTCCTTAGTTAACCTTAAGGTATTCGTGCTGATATAAATATGTTTCCATTTAAATGCAATTTGGAACTGAGATATGTAGCATATGGTGAATTAGTTACAGAAGCAGGACCACCTTTACGCGGCCAGATTAAAACTTCACCAAAACAATAAGTGGATACTTTTATATGTTACTGTTATTGAGCCTTAAACTTTATATGACCAAAGAGAATGATTGCATTATTTTCTTGTTTCGTCTAACTAATTGTTCTATATTCCACATTTTTATCCAGTGTCTGTTTCTTGATTCATGCTTAGTAGGAATTTATCACCGCTTACCAATCAAATGCATACCATTCTTATACAGGTTGCTAGTTTTGGAGGATATTTACTAGCTCAAAACAATTTAGCTATGTCTTTTAATATATAGTTTAATGCTACACTCTTATATTTGCAGCAATGGAACCAAAACCCTGCCACACTATGGAGGCCATCAGTCGACGTGGAAGTTACTTGCAAAGATGAAGGTCGTTGCACTTGTTAGCGGCGCCAAAGATAGTTTTACGCTATGATGAAGTCTTCACTATGGCCACCAGTTTTTTTTCTTCCTCGACTTCTTATTGTAATTCACACTCCATTTGATGTTGCATTAGATTGTAGTGTTGGCGAATTTAATGTCGGGTTGATGTAATTCACACTCCATTTGATTATATATGGTTTCAACCTATTTTGACATAGTTATCTTTTCCTCTTTTAGATAGTCTAGATTTGTTTTCTTCTGTGAATTCAAAACATTTAAATTTATAATTTTATTTTTATATTATGGTTATTTAAATATATAATTTATAATGTTTTAAAAATTTATTAAATTTTTTTAATTTGAGAAAGAAATTACCTGCGGATTTACCTGCGGATTATTTCCTGCGGATTTACCTGCGGAATTTACTGCGGAACTTCCTGCCGAAAATATTACCCACGAAGGTTTTAGCTGGGGACATAAAACCGCAGGAAAATCCGCAGGAAACGTGTTTCCTGCGGAAATTTAGCTAAAATTCGCAGGTAAATCCGCAGGAAAACAGAGTTTTTCTAGTAGTGTGTGTTACTTGTTTTTAATAAAATAAATTTTAATTTCTTTCATTTTTATTAGATTCGATCTCCAAAAGTTAAACGAAAAAATTAAACTATTTAAATTTAAAAATAAAGAATTATTTCTTCATATAAAAGAAACAAAGAAACGAAAAAATAAGTTGAATATATATATATATATATATATAACTTAAAGGTAAGGTAGTGGACTGTCAGTCTGTCATTGTAAAATATATATAATCTAACATGATATGAACCTCCTTATATTCTCTAGTTACATAACTAAATTAACTTACAGGGGGGATAGGGATGGTGCTCCTTAGAATCTTATTTAGATTGATTGATTCCATTTTACAAATCAACTAGTAACAAACCCGTGCATTCGCACGGGTTCTCGTACGGGACGCGCATTTGCTGCAGCTATACATTTTCTAATAGAAAAATGTCTGGTACCCGTGAAAAAATAATAATTAAATGTATAGAAAAATGTCTGGTACCCGTGAAAAAATAATAATTAAATGTATAAAAAAATGTCTGGTACCCGTAAAAAAAATAATAATTAAATGTATAGAAAAATGTCTGGTACCCGTGAAAAAATAATAATTAAATATATAGAAAAATGTCTGGTACCCGTGAAAAAATAATAATTAAATGTATAAAAAAAATGTCTGGTACCCGTAAAAAAAAATAATTGAATGTATAGAAAAATATATTATACCCGTGAAAAAAATTAAATATTTTAATTAATAACTTCATGTTCCCATTAATATTCAATATTTTTATCAGTAATTTGACAGTCCCGTTAATATTCAATATTTTGAATAGTCACTTCACGTTCCCGTTATAATTATTTTAATTTGGTGTTATAAAAAATAAAAAATATCATCTTTGTAAAATACTATTTTCAACATCGAAATTATCATTTTTAATATGTAATTATAGGTAAACAAATTATTATTTCATTTTTTCTGATAATAATTATATAATATATAAAGAAATTGTTACCCATTCATGTTATACATACAAACACACACAAAAAACTCAATAAGGAGAAAATTGTTGCTATAGTTCTTTATTCAGAAAAAATAATTCAAATCTAAATAAAAATTAAATTTATTTATATATTACATTAAAACATCTTTGAGCGTTTAATATATAACTGCAAAATAGTTTTATATAAAATAAATTGTGAGGACTATATATAATGGCTAGTGTAATTTATTATATTTTATTTTTAATTGAAGTCATTAGTCAAATTTGACATTAAACTCAATGAAGATTTAATATGTTGAGACCATGCACCATGTAAATTAATTATACAATCATTTCAAAATAAAAGAAGTGTGAGCATAGGTACAGTAGAAAAAGAAAAAAAAAAGTTCTATTTTCAAGAAAAATTTGTTTAATTTTTTAATTAGAAATATTGAAACATGCAATGGAAAGTAATGGAAAGAATGCAAGAGTAGAAGAGTAAAAAAGCTGGATGAAGAAGTGTTCCACGTGGCACTATAATAAAGCAAAGGGGCATATTGGTACTTTCCAGAGCAGTTTCTTTTCTTATATTGTAGATAAAGAAACAGCATATGTCTCCCCCGTTCATTCTTTGTGATTCTTAATTTCACTTCCATTTTTCTTAAGTTCTTCACATCACATCCACATTATTATTTAAGTTAAATTAATGGCTCTAAACCCAAATCACTGCACAAAATAATGTTCTGAATTTTCTTAATAATAATATAAATTATTTTAATTTGAATAAAAAACAAAGTAACTCAATTACTCAATCCAAGTAAACAAATTAAATACACCAACAATAAAATAAACACATCATATATAGTATAAAATACAACACAAGTAATAAAACAACAAGAACACAAACCTAGGAAACCAGCCCACACACACTAATATAATAAAATACAGTCACCAAAGTACATACTTGATTTATTTATTTAAACTTAGCTAAGTAATTATAATTTTCCCTTATGTTGCATGATTAGTTTATGCTGATCTCTTAGTTTCATGTGCCTTATTCTGTATGTCTTGTCCAACCTCCTTAGTCTTCTCTCCAACATCCTTAGTTTTTTGTCCAACATAATCCGCCACGTCAGCCAAACGTCCCTTAACGGAATACACCTGCTCCGGCACCGTCTCTTGTACAACCTTAATGTACCTCGCCACCCATGACAACGATATAAGCCCCGTCAGCCCGCAAGCATCGGCGGTCAACACCGCAGCCACCGCAAGTCCTATGGTGAGGACAGCAGGGACTATAATCGGACTAAAAAGGATGAAAAGTGGTGTCACTATCGCCAATCCAACCAGACTGAAGAAAAATGAGACGCTGGCTAACAAAAGCAGCGTCCCACCAACGAAAATTCCTCCGAGTGTGGCGAGGATTTGAGAGACAGAAGGACCTCTTTCAAAAAAGTTAAAAGAAGAGAAATCATCAACACGGTCATCATTAAAATGATGACGGTTGGGATAGTTAACACCTTTGTCATCATCGAAAGGATGACGGTTGGGATAGTTAACACCTTTGTAAATTTCTTTGCGAAGGTGTTGTTGTTGTGGTGATGGCTGGTAGGAACCGGTTTCATAATGTGTTGCTGATGAGTGGACTTGGATTTGAGGTTGTGCCATTTTTGAGCATGCAAAACAAAACAAAGTTTGATTCTTGAAGAATGAGTGCAAGAGATTTTAATATTGGTGTGTGTTTTATACAAAGGTGGAGTTGTTGAGATGTTGGCACGTTTGTGTGTGACATGGTGAGTAGGAGGTTTGCATGAGCAACATGTTTCATAGAGCCCTTGGTTGGTTACAAATATTATATATTATATTTGTTAATAAATTAATATAATTCAAATAAAGAACATTTAATTTAACCTCTTGAATTCATGTATTAGCTGTAAATAATTTTGATAATTAATTCATAATTATATTTCTTTTATTTTCCCAAGACAAATTTTGTATCACTCGACAGAAATGAATGTGGCAGAGAAAATATTGTAGCAAAAATAATTAAAAAATATATAAATAAATATAGTTATACTTATATAGGAGCATTAACTTGAATAATATAAGAACCATGAATCGAATTGTAAGATTGAATGAACCTTTTTCTTGTCTTTTCGGACCAGAAAAAACAATTTACACAACAACAAAAACATTAAAATAAAATAAGATTAGGTGCGATGGAGTTTGGATGAGTAAGCATTTAACATATCAAACTATTTAATGTTATGATACGATTTTATATTAATTTATTTATTGATTTACATTTTAGTTTTTTTATTATCCTCTTTAACATTTTCTCTTCAATTAATATCAAACTATTTAATGTTATGATACTATTTATATTAATTTATTTATTAATTTACATTTTAGTTTTTTATTATCCTCTTTAACATTTTCTCCATCTCTCTCTAACATTTGAAAAGAAAAGAATGGAAGAAAAAGATTTATTGTGTCGAGTTTATATTGAAAAGAAAAAGATGGAACGAAAATATTTATTGTGTGGAGTTTATATTGTTCTTTTTTAATTAAAAAATAATTATAAAATTGATTTTTTAAGTAAAGACTAATTCTTTGAGCTGGGTAGGACCACAATATATAGCAAAACTCTTCCTCAAAAAAATTTAACACCATCGTGTGCTCAAAATCGAGTTTGAACTCCAAATTTTTGGTTAAGTTGGAAGAGACTCTTTACTATCTCATTCAAGTACTCTTAAATAATATATATATATATATATATATATATATATATATATATATATATATATATATATATATATATATATATATATATATATATTGATTTTTTCCAATATAAAAAGGGTTATATTAGTCCTTTATATCAAAATGATTAGTCAATACATTCTTTTCTTTACACGTAACATTGGCACTATTTAATTTTTTTCTCTCGAAGGTAAATAACCATAATTTCACCAATTAAAATTGAATAAATGAGAGAATGTGTTCAACCGATAAATAGATGTTTATGAATTTCTAAAATTACTTCAAGAGGTTTTGTGAAAGTTGTTATTATTATAGACTCCAAGCGAGTAGTTGGTGTCATCAATCATAAAGGAAATAATGATCAATCTGACTTGACTTTGATTAGACAAATTCGTCTGTTAATGACTAAGCATGATGTTGTGGAGATTGAGCATGCCTTTCAGGGATACAAACACTGTTGCAGACTATCTAACAAAGGTAGGGAGGAAGATGAAGAATGACACCAAATATTACGAGGAGGTTCTGGAGTTCTTAAAAAAGCATCTCCATGAGGATTTGCATGGTAATCCTACCCCTAAAGTGGTAGTTTTGTAGTTTTTTCCCTGGGCTAGTGGTAACAAGATAGAAAGAAAAATGATGACTGGACAACAAAAGAAAGACTACAAAAATTATCACAAAGCTAGAACTATTCTTCTGAATGTTATATCATACACTAAGTATGAGAAGATCATAAATAAAGACACAACTAAGTCTATATTTGACTCCTTAAGAATGGCTCATGAAGAGAATGCTCAAGTAAAAGAAACCAAGACGTCTTCCTTGATACAAAAGTATGAAGCTCTTAAAATGGAAGATGATGAAACTGTTAAGAATATGTTCTCAAGGTTTCATATTCTAGTTGCAGGACTGAAGATTCTAAACAAATGAAATTGTCTAAAGATCTGAACAACACCACTCTCGAGGAACTTGTTAATTCTTTGAGAAGTCATGAGATAAAGCTTGAAGAGGATGAGCCTCAAATGAAAGGAAAATTTGTGGCTCTGAAATCTATGGGAAATTCTGAAAAGACTAAAAGCCTTTCAAGCTGAAGAGGAATCTTAAGAAGAAGATGAGTTGTCTCCTTTCTCCAAAAGGGTTAATTGTAATTAATCCATACTACTTTCAGGATTACCGAATAACCTCATAAACCAACACGAGTCTTTTTAGCATGTTTGTCCTCACTCACATGTTTTCCGATAAACTTCCCAAAAGGCCACCCATCCAAATACTACTCCAACTCAAGCACGCTTAACTGTGGAGTTCCTATCTGTTCAGCTACCGAAAAAAGATGCATCTTGTTGGTATAGGTAATATAAATCAAGCCTTATAAGTCTTCCTTCAACCATATAGTCTCATACGTGCACAGCCTCGGGATCCCTCTCATTCCGACATGAATTCAGCGACTACTCCTCGCCCTTTTTGGTCTCAGGAGTGTCTCATTGTCATGCCTCTAAAATTTGTGGCTCTAAAATCTATGGAAAATTCTGAAAAAACTAAAGTCTTTCAAGCTGAAGAGGAAGAGGAATCCAAAGAAGAAGATGAGTTATATCTTCTCTCCAAAAGGTTAATTGTAATGCCCCAAACTGTTTTCAAGGATTATCGACTGATCCCACAAACCAACACGGGTTTTTTCAGCATGCTTTTTCCTCACTCACTCGCTTTTCGAGAAACTTCCAAAAATGTCACTCATGCAAATACTACTCAAAGTCAACCATACTTAACTGTGGAGTTCTTATTTGTTAGACTATCGAAAAGAAGACGCATCTTGTTGGTATAGGTAGTACTAACCGATCCTACTAAGTCTTCCTTCAACCATGCAGTTTCATATCTGCATAGCCTCGAGATCCCTCTCATTCTGATGTGAATTCGGTGACTACTCCTCGCCCTCTTTGGCCTCAGGAATATCTCATTGTTATGCCTCTTACACCGACAACCACTCTGCGTCCTCATTGGCCTCGAGTGTTACATGCCTACCAGCTCTTGCATGGTTCGTCCCTGAACCACATCATGTTGGGAGATGTCTGGCTCTCATATCATTTGTAATGCCCATATCTACTTTTAGGATTGTCGACTGACCTCACAAACTAACACGAATATTTTCAGCATGCATGCTTTGTCCTCACTCACACGTTTTCTAAGAAACTTCTCATAAGGTCACCCATCCAAATACTACTCCAAGTTAAGCATACTTAATTACAAAGTTCTTATATGTTAGGCTATCGAAGAGAAGATGCATCTTGCTGATATGGGTAGTACCAATCAATCCTTATAAGTCTTCCTTCAACCATGCAGTCTCATACCATCACCACCATAGGATCAAAGCGCAACAAAAATTGTCACCATCACCACAGGTAACGCTTCACCGATTCCCACCTGGAACCAACTACTCGCACCCAATCCCCACCATATGATTGAGGCTCACCAAAAATAGTTACCATCACCATAGGTAACGCTTCATCGATTTCCACCTGGGACTAGCTACTCACACCTAATCCCCATTATAGGATTGAGACTCACCAAACGGACTATCGTCCAAACACCATGATGCATAATCCATAAAAGACATGCAACAACAACAATGTACAATGACCTTAACCTTAGTCAATGTACTACGCCAATGCTGACCACCACACACCAAACACATGCTACAAACGTCCTGCAACAATACTATAATAATATAGCAAGCAACAACAATGCATTCACGCATATTCCATGCCACAACGTACATTTACACACCATACAACACCATCACATGTCATTTAAATCATTTCCAAAAAGTGGAACTATTTTTAAATGAAAATATGTTGCACCAGCTTTCTAACGCTTCAAAGGAGGCCTCAATTAGACACCAGAAGCTCAAGTTATAAATTTTAAAAGTTTTACAAAATTCTGTCAAAACAACGATAACATGCAAGAACTCAATTATGTACAATGATATTCAATTTAATCAAAATATTACGCCAATTATGGCCACCACCGTACAACAAGCAACAATAATACATTCACGCATATTCTAAACACCGACATCATACCGCAACATACAATTACACACCTTTAAACAAAATTACACATCATTTAAGTATTTTCCAAAATCATTAAACTATTTTTAAATAAAATTTCATTGTCATAGCTTTTTACAGCTTCAAACGACGCGTCAATCAGACACCCAAAACTCAAGATATGAAATTTTTAAGTTTTGTAAAAATTCAGCCAAAATAGTGGTAATCGATTACGCCAAAAGTGGTAAGCGATTACGCCCTTCCTAGAAACACAACTTTTACAAATTTTTCCTGCATAATCGATCACGCCATACATTGTAATCGATTACGCCCTTCCTAGAACTCAATTTTTCTTTTACAAATTTTGCATGCATAATCGATTACGCCATAACTCGTAATCGATAACGCTCATGAAAAATCCCAATTTTTGAAAAAAATCGCAGTTGTAATTGATTACGCCAATCTCCGTAATTAAATACTACTGCGATAGTGACAAATTTTCTACTACGACAGTTTACGAAAACCAGTCCCATCCCAATTCCAAAATCACAATTTTTATGAAATATTGCATATTCAGATCATACAGGTTCAGTCTCATCAACACGCAGTAACACAACATTCACCAAATACCAATTCATCCAACATACAATGAACACAATATCATACAACAATCTATTAAAAATCAAAAAGAGATGAACACAACATAAAGAAACATTCCAATAAAAAACAATCATCAATCCTAACCCACAAATCATCTTGCAAACCCTTATAGAATTAGAACTCCACCCTTACATTGGTATTCTCAACAAAAGGTCTCAAGCCCTTTAACAATGAAATCCTTTCTCCTGAGCCCTAACCTTCTCTTTTCCCTCCTCTTCTCACTTTTCACGTAGTGTAACTTCCCCCTCTTTATTCTCCCAATTTTTATTATATTATTATTATCATTAATAATCCAAACCAAATAAATAAATAATATTTCAACTAATTATTTATTTAAATAAATTATTACTACTATTATTTAAATAATTCAAATAATTATAATTACTAATTCTACTCATACCACTCCTATTTTTCTACATTTTTTCTCACACACCCTAACACCTATATTTCTAATTTCTAAGGTTATCACCATACACTGAAGAATCCCCTAACACACCAAAACACCAAATAATACACAATATCACACAATTTAATTACAAAGAATTAATTAAATAAATTGGGGCGTTATATTAATAACTCTCTAGAATAAAAGACAAGGAAAACTCAGAGGACCAAGAAGGACAAGTGGTTGCTTCAAATTCACTTTTGGGCAGAATAAGTCAGGTGCTATCAAAGACATTACGTGCTTTGAATGCAAGGAGTCAGGTCACTACAAGCATGAATGTCCTAAGCCCAGAAAAGACAAGCCCGAGAAGAAAGACTTCAGAGGGAAGAAGAAAATACTGATGACTACCTGTGATGATTCTAACCCATTAGAAGATGATTATGAGGAAGAGAAAGCAAACATAGCGTTGATGGCAAGCATAATGACATAAGATGAAAATACTCAATAACAATCAGAATCAGAGTCAGACTATGAAGAGGTATTTACTGATCTATCTCGTTCTAAATTAGAATCTTGCTTATATGAAATTCAGAAAAACAAAGACATTACATGCTTTGAATGCAAGAAGTCAGGCCACTTTAAGAATGAATGTCCTAAGCCCAAAAAAGACAAGCCCAAGAAGAAAGACTTCAGAAATAATACGAAAATACTGATGACTACATGGGATGATTCTAACTCGTTAAAAGATGACTCTGAGGAAAAGCAAGCAAACATAGCGCTGATGGCAAGCATAATGACATATGATGAAAATACTCGATAATAATCAGAATCAGAGCCAGACTATGAAGAGGAATTTCCTGATCTATCTCTTTTTAAATTTAATCTTACTTATTTGAAATTCAAGAAATCAAAGTCATTACATGCTTTGAATGCATGGATCCAAGTCACTACAAGAATGAATGTCCTAAACCCATAAAAGACAAGCCTAAGAAGAAAGACTTCAAGGGAAGAAGAAAATACTGATGACTACCTGGGATGATTCTAACTCATTAAAAGATGACTCTGAGGAAGAGCAAGGAAACGTGGCGCTGATGGCAAGCATAATGACATGTGATGAAAATACTCAATAATAATAATAAAAGTGAGACTATGAAGGGGTATTTCCTGATCTATATCGTTCTAAATTAGAATCCTTCTTATATAAAATTAAGGAAATCAAAGACATTACATGCTTTGAATGCAAGGAGCCAATCACTACAAGAATGAATGTCCTAAGTCGAGAAAAGACAAGCCCAAGAAGGAAGACTTCAAAGAGAAGAAGAAAAGACTGATGACTACCTAGGATGATTCTAACTCATGAGAAGATGTCTCTGAGGAAGAGCAAGCAAATGTGGCGCTGATGGCAAGCATAATGACATATGATGAAAATACTCAATAATAATCAGAATCAGAGTCAGATTCTGAAAAGGTATTTCCTGACCTATCTCGTTCTAAATTAGAATCTTGCTTATCTGAAATTCAGGAAAAGTATCAGAAGCTTCAAAACAAGTACAAAGAGTTGAAACAAGTCTATGTATCTGAATCGGAAGCACATAGTACGCTTAAGAAAGAATTCTCCATTTTAAATGAAGAAAATTTTATTTTAAGAATGACAACTCTATCCTTAAAACAACAGTTCTCAACTTGAAGAAAGAATTCTTTCAGACGCTTATGTGGATTTTGAAAATGTCAGAAAGAAATATGACAGATCTTTTCATACATTTATGTCTAGAAACATAGATAGAAGTAAAATGACTTCAATGATCTATGAAGTTAGTAGAAGTTGAAGAAGATGTATTGATTATGTGCGTAAAAAAAACCTATTTCAAAACAAAGGGAAAAAACAAAATCTCTTTATTCCCATTTCTCTTATTCACATACACAACATGATTATTCTGCACGAAAATCCAAGCTCGCTAAGAACTATGGGAGAACTAACTAGAAAGAACCCAAGAAGTTCTGGGTACCTAATGATAAGCTCACAACATATGACGGGAAGAAGACATATGTTCCAAAGCCTGGAACTTAAGCCTGGTGGCTTTGTGGGTTTCAGAGGTGATCAGAAAGGGGAGATTATAGGCTCCGAAATAGTTGGTAATGACTCTCTCCTTTCTCTTACTAATGTTTTACTCGTTGATGGATTAATGCATAATCTACTCTCCATAAGTCAATTAAGTGACAATGATTATGATATTATATTTAATCAAAAGTTCTGTAACTCCATTATTTTCAATGGAAAAAGGAAAAATAGTATTTATAAAATTAGAAGTTTTGATTTAAAAGATCAAAATGATAAATTCTTATGTCTGTTAATGAAGAGCAATGAAGTTGTAGAGAGGAAGAATAAGACTTTGCAAGAAATGACCAGAACCATGATCAGTGAGACTAACATGACTAAGTATTTCTAGGTTGAGGCAGTTAACACAGCGTGTTGCATTAAGAATAGGATCTCTATAAGATCTATTTTGGGTAATACTCCTTATGAATTATGAAAAAAATAGAAAACCCAACATTTCATATTTTTATCATTTTGAATGTGATTGTTTTATTCTAAACACTGAAGACAATTTGAAAAAATATAATTCTAAGACACAAAAGTGTATAATATCAGAATACTCTGAATGTTCAAAAGTGTATAAGTTTGATTTCCCACTCTTGTGGCAGTCGCAAGAGTGGGAAAATAAATTTGCGATCTACCACTTAGGGTGTGATTAGTAATCCCAAGCCCAAGCCCAACCCACATTTTCTCCTGCATAGGGCTTGGATTGAAGTGGTCTCAGAGATAAGCCCAACCCGATAAAACCGAAAACACATCAGAGCTTCACTTTAGCCCTTGTATCTTTGAGTTGCACTGATCTCAACGCTCTGCCGGAAACGCAGCCGGAGTTGATCGTCAGCCGCCACAATCATCGACAAAGTCCGTTCAGGTTTCCCTTTTCATTTTACAGTTTTCCGATTTTTCCGATTTACTTCGCAGTAGAGCATACCTCGACTTCGCACTGCGATTTCGATTTGGATAATATTTGTGTTATTGAATTAATGTATGATTGCTTAGTTTATCTACCTATGCAACCATAGAAGGATTGTTTGTTGCAATTTAGATTTTTAGGTATGAAGCACAAACAGGATACGAAGATTGAACACAGACGCTACTATTATCAACACGTTGATTTGAGAACATGGAGTTATTGAATGTAACTACATTTGGTTGTCATGTCGAACGTGTGTCGGATACCGGGCATTTAATCTGATGCGTATTGTGCTAAGTAGGGTTAGGGTTTTGGAAAACCCTGTTAGAATATGGAGTTTATTAGTCTTTTTCTGCAATAAGAAAGTCCATTCCTCTGAAAAAGTAGCAAGCCATGTTAATAATCTCAGATTGCTTTGCACTGACACCCTAAAATTGCTTTAGCGGATAGCAAGATAGGCGCCATGGCTTAGACTAAAAATAAGTGTACAAAGTAAACATAAATAATCAAAAATAGGAAAATACACAAAATTAAAGAGACTATCATGCTTAATTGTTAAAAAACCTAAATTATAGAGCTATACAACTTAAGCTGAGAAGACGAAAATAATAGAACTGAACTAAAAGTAGGAAGAAGAACAGACTGATTGTATGTGAGCAAGTTCATAACAGAATGAAGTTTATGCCCTTAAAAAGAAGAATTTGAGGAATTTATCCCCAAAACCTTAATAGAGGACACAAAAGTGGGTTAAGGACACGAATTTCCCCAAAAGTGGGTGTCATAAATGCTAATAAGTTTAAGAATGGCACCAGGAACTCTAACTGTTTTTGTTGTAACTGTAATTTGCAGGCTAGCTGCTAGCCAAGGAGAGGGAGGAGAGACAAAGAGAGAAGAATCATGAGGCCCATTCTGATGAAAGGCCACGAGAGGCCATTAACATTTCTCAAGTACAACAGGGATGGAGATCTTCTCTTTTCCTGCGCTAAAGACCACAACCCCACTGTATGGTATGCTGATAACGGTGAACGTCTGGGCACTTATCGTGGTCATAATGGTGCTGTTTGGTGCTGTGATGTCTCTAGTAAGTCTGCCCTCTTCAATTTCTATGTGTGAATAGTATTTTTATGCAATAAAATGCAAGTTTAACTGATGGTTGGGTGGTTACAGGAGATTCGGGCCGACTCATTACAGGTAGTGCTGACCAGACGGCGAAGCTATGGAATGTGCAAACTGGCCAGCAATTGTTCACATTCAATTTTGATTCCCCTGCACGGTCTGTTGACTTTTCTGTCGGTGATAAGCTTGCAGTTATCACCACTGACCCATTCATGGAACTGACTTCAGCAATCCATGTCAAACGCATTGCTAAAGATCCCGCAGATCGTAAGCCACCTCTTTCTATATCTCTCTCTCTCTGCAAATTTGCTGATGGCCAATGCTAATGCCAATGTTCCTTTGTTCTATTCAGAGACTGGGGAATCTTTGCTTGTCCTTAAGGGCCCTCAGGGAAGAATCAATAGAGCTATATGGGGGCCCCTCAACAGAACCATTATCAGTGCTGGAGAAGACTCTATCATTCGAATTTGGGATTCTGAGGTCTTCCTTCTTATTTCCTATATTTATTTATTTTGCAAACACTTGAAGTCACTAATACTTTCACCACCAACTACAATGACTTAGTTTTTGTTTCGCTTGCTTGCTTGCAGACCGGAAATCTACTTAAGGAGTCGGACAAGGAATCTGGCCATAAAAAGGCAATAACATCACTCGCCAAATCTGCTGATGGTTCACATTTCATAACTGGCTCCCTTGATAAGTCTGCTAAGGTATCATCATCATTTCAATTAATTTTTTTATCTTCTGCAACATACCATGATATTTTTGCAGTTTGCCTAACCAGTTCCTTTCTTTTTTGCAATATTAACGGATATCTTCTGGCTATTAACTAGATTTGGGATAGCAGAACACTGTCTCTAATCAAGACATATGTAACAGAACGCCCTGTCAATGCAGTTGCGATGTCACCTCTTCTTGATCATGTATGTTTTTGTGTATACTCAATTATTTATCTAATATCCGTCATGTCATGTTATTCATATTAATAGGCTTGGTAATCTAAACAAGTAATATTGGTTCATCTTTATTTGATTAATTAACTTATGTCTTCCTTAGTTCCTCTTGCATGAGTTGCTTACATAAGTAATTCATGAAAGAAACACGTCTCTAAATGGTTCCTTTCTGATAGTTCTGCTTGTAAATTTTATTATATATTTTTCAGTTTTCTTCTTTCATTTATATAGTTTTCTCTATTCCTTGCTCTATTCTTTACTCCTTGTTCTTTTGTAGGTGGTACTTGGAGGTGGTCAGGATGCATCATCTGTTACAACTACTGATCATCGTGCTGGCAAATTTGAAGCAAAGTTCTATGATAAGGTAGTTTTATTTTTTTTCTTCCAATACCATTTTGGGTTCTTTTAAGGCATCCATTTTCATATTTGTTGTTTGTTTGTTGTTTAGATTCTCCAAGAAGAAATTGGAGGCGTAAAAGGGCATTTTGGACCGATCAATGCTCTAGCCTTTAACCCTGACGGAAAAAGGTACATCCTTTGTTTTTCACCTTCTCCTCCTTTTCTGCCGCATCACGATAGAATTTACTGTTTCTTTTATTTATTGATCTTTAACATCTCTTTGTTTTGTAGTTTTTCAAGTGGAGGTGAAGATGGATACGTACGTTTGCATCATTTTGACGCAGATTATTTCAATATCAAAATTTAGTCATTGAGTGAATTTCTGGTTGATATAAAGTCTGCTTCCTAGAAGTTTTAGCTTTCAATTCCTTTCACATAAAATATTTGTGAAGCTGTTTTGTACTAAAGTTGTTGCTGCTAATCCTATTGCAGTAACATTATGAATGAATATCTTAAGATTTTCATACAACATCACTTGATTTGGCACTTGAACTTAGAAACTCGAAACATTTTGTCCCTCAGTTTTTTTTGTTTTCATTTCGGTCTCTAGTTAGAAACGTTGCGCACTTTTCATTCTTTATATCAGATTTTCTTTTGTAAATTGAATTCCTACCTCAAGAACTTAAATGAACACAATTTTTTAAAGGACCATATTATTTAACGTTTATGTAATGAGTATAACTTAAAATACGAAAAATGGAATAAAAAAGTTCAGCGGACCAAAATAAAATTTTAAATAACTTCTAAAATATAATTTAGCTATTTTTAATTAATGAATGATGTTTTGTGTAAGAATGATATACTGTTTTATTTTTATCAAAATAAGATCATAATGAATTTTGCAAATAATCTTTGATACCGTTAAATGTTAACGTGTTGAAAACGTGAAACTCTTTTCCACCAGTTTTCTCACAAGTCCTTTAAACCATACAAAATGTCGTTTAGTGTTAAAATCTGAATCTTATATTTTGAGAGCACATTCAAGATCTTAGCATGGAGATACATGTTTTTTTACATAATTTTTGCATATGAAGTCTTATTTGGAGACTTGAAAGACAATTTAAATGAGACGTTGAGACGAATTTTAGAAACACATACCTTTTACCTAAGCAGAAGTAAGACTAAGTATAAGGAATGTAAGTTCAACGAATTTTTTTTTTTTTAATATAAAGATAAAAGTTGGAGACCATATCATCCCTAAGTCATACTGTTTAAATATTTTGGATCCGTAATACAAAATGATGGAGAAATAGACGATGTAAATCATCAAATTTAAGCTGAATGGTTGAAATGGAGAATGAATTCAAGTGTTATATGTGATACAATGATACCACTCAAGCTCAATGATACCACTGAAATCTGAGATGTTGTACGTGATATAATTGGATGGTTAAAAATCATTTTAAGACATGGAAAATTCGATATCAAATCAATCATATAGAAGAGAGAGTGGGTCTGTTCCCATGCTTGCCCACCTTTATTGGGTATGAGAAATCGCAAAAATTATAACTTTTTGTAACCTATATGTCAAAAGTTTTGGGAATTTCTCTTTGCACCCTTATGGAGTGGATCGAATCTCTGAAAACCCCAAAATACCATTGGGTTTATTCGAAGATACATCTCCGAACATACCAAATCTCATTTTTTATTAAAATTTAGTTCGAAGATGCATTTCTGAATTTTTTTTTAGGTTGATTCGGAGATGCATATCCGAAGTCACATTTCCTCGTTAGTAAATCAAGCAACCGCCCTAGGGGTGATCAAAACCAAACCAACCCAATAGAAAACCGCAAACCAAACCAAACCAAATCGAAACCGCATAAAACCGCATTTGGCTCGGATTAGTTTGGGTCATTTTTTAACAAAACCGCATGGTTCGGTTTGGTTTGCGGTTTGTATTTTATAAACCGAATCAAACCGCATTATGTTACAACCTAACTTTTAGTTAACTCACATCCAACCCAAACTTAAATCTATAATACCTTAACCTTATGATTACGAACAATTTTCTGATCCTTACACATGATTTTAGTTCCGATCTTCTCAAATCTCTAATAGCATTATCGCGTCGTCTTTGCCACATACATCTTCCCTCTTTTTCTATACTCTCTACTCTCTCATATTCTTTCCTTTTCACCTTCTCATTTTTAGGCAAATGTTCCCTATTTCAGTTTCGTTTTTATCGCACATCTTCTTCTCTAATCTCTCAACTCTTTTGTTTTTTCTTTTTCACCTTCACTAATCTCTCGTATCTTCTATTTTTTTGTTTGATTCTAATAATTTTTATATTGTTTTATACTATTATTTTATGTTTATTATTTCACTTTTGTCTAATTTAATTTTTACATATTAAATAGAAAGTTATTGTCAAAATATGACGGGTTTTGTTGTTATTTAATAGTGTATGAATGTCTAAATACAAAGTTATGTTATCATCTATATGTATATGAATGGTTCAATAAAATATTTCTAAAAAACCGAACAAACCGCACCGAACCAAACCGCATTAGGTTGGTTTGGTTTGGTTCGAATTTTTTTTAAAAGCCAACCAAACCAAACCAAACCGCACGATTTTTTCTCTTGCGGTTCGGATGATTTTTTTCGTCAAAACCGCCCAAACCGCACCGCGATCACCCCTAAACCGCCCCATTTCTAGAAAAAAATAGTTCAGAGATTCATCTCCAAACTATTTGTGGAGTAAATTCAGAGATACATCTCTGAAGTTTTGCTTGCATGTTTCTTGTGCAAAAACATTATACCGAGTTAGTAGTTTTTTCAATCTAAAGTAATTTTAGTTCGATTAACATTACCATTAATAGTTTCAAAGATTAATAAACACGAATATCATATAACAAAGTATTGCGTTAATTAAAAAGAAAGACAATTATATTACAAAAATTGTTCTTGAAGTATGAAAAAATATACAAAAACATTCCAAAATACAATAAAATGCATAATCTACTGAGTATGCATAATTCTAACACCCCGTCTCATCCTCTTCCTACGGTAACCCAAGGCATTTCGTGCCTCGGTAAGAACGGAACGTGCTACGGCAACCACGTCATCACCACCTCTCTCGAACAATCCAGACTCTATGCCCTCACATGTAATCCGCATAATATTTTGACAGATTGATAAAAAATTAATGACATGGTCATCTATGACCTGTTCATTCTATAGGATCACCTCATGAGTAGGCTTAGGTGGACGTCCAGGAGCTTCTGGCGTCATGACAGAGTGTGACAGAATGGAATCAAGTTTTGTAACCGTCCACATAAGACCACTATGTTATGGCTGGCGTACTATGATACTCCTCCATCACCAGATGACCCTCAAAATCTGCCAGAATGTCATCCAGATGTTTGTAGACAATGGTCTCAGGAGCAGCCTCGCAAGGGGACCTGGGAATGATCTGCACCTACCCAAATTTCCGCATGCACCACTCTGGCAGATACCTACACATGATACTACTCCCACATGCCATCCATCAAGAGTATAATGAAATATGGTCAAACGGAATTCTAGCTCGGTGAGAAGTGTATGGCATCCAGTTGATGTCATCATGCTGAGTCCAATCAATATACGCACATAATGGTACCATAACATCATTACCTCTGTACGGGAAAATACATACAAGCACGTAGGTAATCCTCAATATACTTTCCCACATGCTCAAATCCGTGTATAGGGGTGAAAATAGGAAAGGATCCATCCTTGAAAATGAATAAGAAAAAAAACATTAGTAACAATTGTGAAAAACGTTGTTATTAACTTAACAGTGGCTATGGAGTTTACCGCCAATAGTGTGCATGAGCCTGTCATTTACATTGTCCTCCAAAGAGAACCTTCGTTCATCTCGGAGTACAGGTATACCAAGCATGCGCCCCCCAGTTCCACTTGTGAATGACCTTCATGTCGATGAAATGCTTAAGGTATGCCACATCTATGTAGGTTGCAAAGTTTGTCCACAAACATGGACTTGCCAACCTAGAATAGGAAGTAACACCTCAATGCACACTTCCCGTGGAAGCTAACCTGTAGATCACTCACTGCTTTCGGGATCCTCGACCAACTCTAAGTTGTTTTTGTAAAGCATCTCCAATCAAGAAAACTTTGCATGTGCACCCACGATGTTCACACACTGCATCAGGGCTTCCATTGGGTCAACTCCCAAATACATCAACATCATATCCACTACCTCATCACATCTGATCCTTGAATGATCAAGTAATCTCCCTCTATTGGGAAGGTGTAGGAGGCCAGCGACATCATCTAATATACTCGTCATCTCGCCAATGAGAAAGTGGAAAGATGAAGTTTCTTTATGCCATCTCTCAATAAATGCCGCCTGCATGCCATGATTGATGATGCTGTACCTGGAAGATCATAGATCAGAAAGAATGGAGTATCGAAGCACACTTAGGAACCATTCTTATTGTGGCTGAGGAAGTCTGTGGATGAGGTATTTGATGTTTGAAGCTAAAGTTTTGAATGCATCTACCACTTCTTTACTTAGATTTCAAAAGTGTCCAATGATTCAGAATGCGACAATCTATCAACATGTTCATTTTTTGAAGGACTTACATTCCTTTTCTTCTTTTCTTGATAACGAGATGAAAGACATACCTCTTTATGTCTTGATAGTTTGACCACCATTTTCTTCTTTTCATTATAATGAGGGGGATATACACACTTCATCATATTTTGATAGTTTAACACCCTTTTTCTTCCTTTCCTTGTAATATGATAAGAGACAAATGACAACCGAATCTTAATTATCATTTGAGTTTTCATCACTTGAGGAGTCTCTATCACTTCCCCAAACCACATATGTTCTCATAGACTTGTTGGGGTTTTTGCGTTGGCCCTTCTCATTATCTTTATCAAGGAATGGACATTCCGACTTGTAATGACCAACTTTCCCACAATTATAACACGAACTTTTTGATCTTCCTTTCTTGTAATCATCCTCCTTTGAGGATGTATATTGTCACTGGAATTTGCTTACGTTTTTTTTGAAATTCTTTACCCATTTAGTTTGATATACTTATTGTATTTTTTCACAAAAAGTATCATTTCTTCATCATTTGAATTTACATTGTCGCTTGTTTCATAATCACTTTGTTCATTTGTTGAGGACCTTGAACTAGAAGCCTTTAGAGCAATGGACTTATTTTCCACCTACTTATCCTTGTCTTTTTCTTTCTTAAGCTTCTTATCATATTTCTTTAAGCAAGTGAGTTCTTGCTCATATTGTTCAAGCTTGCCAAACAATATAGTGAGGTCAAGTGTATTGAGATCATTAGCTTCCTTAATCACCATGACCTTTGGTTGCCAATCCCTAGTAAGACACCTCAAAACTTTGTTAGTAGAGATTGCATTGGAAATTGGATTACCAAGTGCATTTAAACGGTTAATGAGATGAGTGAACCTCTTTTTCATTTTGGAAATGGTTTCACAATGCTTCATGCGAAATAGTTAAAACTCTTGATTCAATGTGTTAATTCTAGCTTGTTTGACCTCATTAGTTCCCTCGTATGGGAAACTTGTAATGCGTACCATATAGCTTTAGTGGTTTCACAATGGGAAACACAATAATATTCATTAACACAAAGAGCGAATATGAAAATATTTTGTGCTTCCCAATCATAACCCCAGCTTTTGTGATTATTGTCATCCCATTGTGCTTCTGGTTTAGGTACGACGACACCATTACCATCGGTCTTAGTAATTTGAGTTGGACCGTTCATAATGGAACCCCACGCACCTTATTATATTAATTGATATGAATGCACATACAAGCTTTCCAATAACCATAGTTTCCACCTATGGAAAATAGGTGCTCTATCGTACGCCCCTTTCGGTTTGATAGCCATTATCTAACAAGTGTTTGAAGAACGGAATGAACCATAACTCTTGATGCCACTTGTTAGAAGAAGACAACTTATCTAGAGGGAGGGGGTTGAATAGATCCCCAAGTTAAAAAACCAGATTTTAAAGGTTTTAAAATGGTTTAAACCATGGCAAGCATAAGTATCATGTTTAGATCAAAAGTCGTCTAAACCAAACCAATTATTGTAATCTCAGATGTGCGCACAACCCTTTGTTTCAAATAACAATGATACAATCAATTAACAAATCAAATTCTCACTTAACAATTATAATATGATCACAGAGCAACCAATTTCTAATCAATTAAAACACAAAAAATCAAAGTGTCAAATTATCGAACACTTGGTGTGTGATTGATTTTTCAGAATTTTCCTTTAGGCTTGTTGATATAAAAATCCTCTTACAATCTAATGATTGTAAGGCAATCAACAAGTCGTCTAAACCAAACCAATTATTGGAATCTCAGATGTGCGCACAACCCTTTGTTTCGAATAACAATGATACAATCAATTAACAAATCAAATTCTCACTTAACAATTATAATATGATCACAGAGCAACCAATTTCTAATCAATTAAAACACAAAAAATCAAAGTGTCAAATTATCGAACACTTGGTGTGTGATTGATTTTTCAGAATTTTCCTTTAGGCTTGTTGATATAAAAACCCTCTTACAATCTAATTGATTGTAAGGCAATCAATAAGTCAACAATGTTCAAAGCAATTACCGAAAAACAGTTACGAATTAATCGCCCAATCAATGTGTTTAACAATTTGATAATGGAAATTTAAAAGCTATATATATATATATATACGAGAAATGAGAACAATGAATCACGACCATTAAATTTTGATTTTGTTGATTTTAATGGACTGGGTTGATTTCTCTTTCTATGATCCTTAGTATTTATTTTAAATCAACATAGAAAGAGAAACCAATCTAGTCCATTAAAATCAACAAAATCAAAATTTAATGGTCGTGATTCATTGTTCTCATTTCTCATAATAACCAAGTGTTCTCACTTGAGTCATCCCATATATATATATATATATATATATATATATATATATATATATATATATATATATATATATATATATATATATATATATAGACACACACACACACAGAGAACACGAGGAGTTGTTTAGGAAGTTTACTAGTCGTCCTCGCTACGACTATGTCTGCCTCCATTTCCAATTTGGAATTAAGATATCAATCTTACTATGATAAAAATTGTTTACAATAGATGTCAAGAAATCCAACCCTACAAACCGTATGTTTGATGATTATCCTTGTAATTCTCTTCCCTTGATCTGAGTTTGATCAAGTCACCCGATAAACACCAATTGATTCACCGTCTCGCGCTACTCATTTGCAAGAAACCATCATTCTTCAAAGCCTTCACTCGATCGAATCTGAATTGCAAGTTGTTGTCACCCAAGATTACCAATTGATTCACCGTATCATACTACTCCATTGCAACAACCATCCGTTTTTCAAATCTCTTCACCCGATCGACTCTAATTGCGCAGCTCTTGTGGAAAACCCCCCAACTCAATACCTTGATCTTGGAGTAAAAACCCTTACAGTTTTTCCCGATGAAATCCCCTATGATTCTTTACCTAACCTTAGGTTACAACCAACCTAAATTGAACGTTATCAACCAAGTCTATAAGGCAAGAAAATAATGAATGATTATGTATACTTTGTTTGTGTGTATGCAAAGAGGTTGAGGATGATGATAAATCTTAATACGTGTTTATAATTTCATCAAGTTGAAAATGATGAATGTATGATGTATTTATAGTGGTGTAAGTTAGAGGCAAAAGGAATACTTAGAAAATGAAAAAATATGCATTTTTTTTCCAGAAAATCAGTTGCATGTGTCGACACATGTAAGTCATGTGTCGACCTATGTAATGCTATGAGTCAACCTATAACATGTTATGTGTCAACACACTCAAACAAAAGCTACATGCTTTAAAACTGCAGCACATGTGTCAACCTGAAATATGTATGTGTCGACACAAAATAATAATTTTGAGAGCATGTGTCGACCTGAAAACTTGTGTGTGTCGACACATTCAAACAGATGCTACGAGACTCATTCTTATAGTACATGTGTCGACCTGAAGAATGTATATGTCGACACATGCACTTCTATTTTGAGTAAAATATGATTTTTGAAGCACGTAACTGATTTTTAAAGCCTTGTAACTGGTTTTTCATTCATGATACTTTTTCAAACATGTTCTATATGTATTATAAGATTTCTAATGCAAAGGGGTGCATACCAACTCAAAGATACCGTTCAATGTACAAAAGTGCTAGAGTTTTTCTTAAGTTTTGACATCATGAAAAACATCTAATGGAAAAGTGCACTCACACCATGAGTGATGGGGAAGTCGAAGTCGAAGGATTTGTTGACTTTCACTATGTAGGATAAATGGATACCTGAAAATCTATTTCTGGATATGTTTTCACTATGTTTGATATAACAATAAGTTGGAATGCTTCTCTTCTGAAGGTTGGTGCCTCATCATCCTCTGAAGCTATATTTCCCTCGCTGAAGTTGTGAAAGAAGCATTGTGACTTGAAGGGTTTGTTAAGGAACTGAAACTTCAATGTCAAGTTATCACTGTTAAATGTTATATTCTAAGTGCCATACATTTGTCGAAAAATTCAGCCTATCATGAGAGAACAAAACATATTGATGTTAGGCTGCACTTCGTTAGGGAGAAAATTGAAAGTGGAGAAGTCAAAGTGATGAAGATTTCAACGGATCACAATGTTGGAGATATGATTACCAAGTCATTGCCAAATTGCAAGTTCTTCCACTGTATGCAGTTGATAAAGTTGCATGATGAAAGCTGGTTTGTTCCTTTGTTGTTGTAGAGTTTGTTCCAAGGTGGAGATTTGTTGTATTATGGATCGAACTCTAGTCTCGACAGGGATAACTTCATGGTTCGATAGAGAGGTGCGTGTTGTAGTCGAAGGCTGTTCTAGCATGGAATTTTCTAAGTTAGCTTGTTGGTTAAGTTAGCTTAGAAGTTAAGTTAGCTTAGGGTTCAAGTTAGCTTGTAGTCTATAAATATGCATACAATTTGTGCTAATTTTACTCGTGTTTGAGTAATTTGTGTTGTTTAATAGTTGAGCATAATAAAAGCTCTACCTTAAGCTTTCACTTGTTCTCGATGTGTAAAATTGACAAGACTAAAAAAGGGAAGCTCTTTACAACAAGAAAACCATAATATATAGAACCTCCATTGGATATAATACGAGACTCAAGAGCTAGAAATTCTACATTGAAGAGGATGAACAAAGAAGAGCTCAAATATTCATCATTTGTTTTTCTACAATCCTAAAGGAATCCAACTCTAAGAGGCGTGACACCAAAGGTCATTTGTAGTTGATATAGATTGCGAGTGATTGGAGTGCTTCCTTAAATTTATCATTTTCATTTTCATTGTTTAGGAATGTATAACTTCGGGTCTCATTCTGATGTATTTACTTTGCTCACCAGTTGAATATCACTTATTGTATCTCATTCTGATGTATTTACTTTGCTCACCAGTTGAATATCACTTGTTGTATAATGTGAAGTTTCATGAACTAGTAGTCTTTTGAATATTAATGAATGTGTTGTTGTGTTATGTTTAGTTCTTGTGATTTATTTGATCATCTTAAAAGTAGATACATGTTTTTAAGGCTACATCAACATTTAACAAAATGGATTTCAAGAACTAATATGATTAAGTAGCGAGTAAAAATACATTGCATATTTAATCAATTTAGATATAAAGGGTATAAAGGATTATGGCTATAGGGATAAACAAAACAAGTTTTACTTGAAGTGTACTGGTTCTATTGCTTACTATATTTTGTACGTTGTTGAGAAACACCTTAGAGTGTGTTTGGATGAGGTAATTAGAAATTTTAAGGGAATTTAAAATTCAAAGCAATTCAAATGATTCAATTGAAATCCATTCATTTTAAATTATTTTGTTTGGATGAAGTATTAAGGTAATTCATTGTTAGATTTTTTGGGTATTTTTTATAAAATATAATTTTTTTGGACTAAATTAAAAAATTGAAAAGTAGGGACCAAATTGCAATTTTTAAAAATTTGAAGGACCAAATTGTAAATTTTAAAAATTATTAAGGACCAATTTGCAATTTTTAAAAAAAATTTGGGGTCAATTTTATAATTTTGGAAAATATGAGGACCAATTTGTAAAGTTTGAAGAAATAATAATAACAAATACATTCTATGGAACATGAGAGGAATTTCAAATTCTTTAGTTTTTAGTGTCATTTCAAAATGATTAAATTTAACTTAGATGAAATACTCCATAAATTTCCATCATTTTAACAATTCTTCATTTTTGTATCCAAACAATGGATTTTGGTCAAATCATTTTAAATTCCCTCAAAACATTACTTTCCCTCATTAAAATGCTCCATCCAAACACACTCTTAAGGTTTAGTTTTGGTATCATCTGTCTCGACACCACCGTCATATAAAAACGTTAGATGAATTCAAGAGATAAATCATTGTCCAACAAAGTCTCTTACTCTATTGTAATCCTTTATCCTTTCTCACTAGTTTACATAATTTTAATCATGTGACACGAGCTTTTACTTTGTTACTAGTTCATGCTTTATTTTACAAATTCTTATAAAAATTATCAAAATGTTTAATACATTCCTTATAGGATCAATAGTTTTTTTTATGAATTGTTACTAATTTTATTTTGTATACTTGCACACACATAACACAACACCAAGTACCAAGAAGGGAGATCTTCTTCCACCAAAAGCCAATCCCATGTAACAACCTTCACCTCCATTTAGCTATGTAGCTAGAAGCTATAGGTGGATGAAGCACATGTCTCTAACATTCAAACTCCCCCTTATTTCTTAGCCAACTCAACAAATAGTTCGTATCTATCACTACATAAACTATGAAAGTCGACCTTTATAGGCATGAAACATATTTTAACCTTTATAGTTAATTGTTTAAGGAAATATAGATACCAAGAGTAATATGTAAAGTGTATTTTTCTTGATTTTTTTATGATAAAGGTAAACACGCTAAGTACAAAATTATGTGCTAATAAAACATTCTAATCCAAGTTTGAATTTGTTTTTTAAACATTTCTAGCAATTGTTGGATTCTTACAAGTTAAACTTGACTATTCTAGTATAGTGCTTGATATTATTATTATTATTATTATAATGAAAAGCGTATGTCATAGTCATTCCTTTTCACATTGTCTTTTGCTTTTGTTTCCATTATTAATTTCTCACCAGAAAAATGCTCTTTGCCTCCTCTCTATACACTCTCATGTTGTTACTATATGAATTTGCGGATTTCTCTCATCTTGTCTTCTCCTTCAACTATTTATAACTAACTAACTAGGGTTCTACTCTCTCTCTCTCTCTCTCTCTCTCTCTCTCTCTCTCTCTCTCTCTCTCTCTCTCTCTCTCTCTCTCTCTCTCTCTCTCTCTCTCTCTCTCTCTCTCTCTCTCTCACAGAATCTCTCTCTCCGAGTAGATCTTGAAAAGATCTAGCCTAGCCAAGGGTGGAAAAAGGTAATGATCGAAAGTTTTGTTCAATAAAACCTTAAGGTATAGTTTTTATGCCAAAGGGTATATATGATTTTTTGTTTGAAGTTTCTCTTGTTGGATCATCATGATGTTGGTTTTTGAAAGTTTTGGAACTTATGCAATGTATTTTGAAAGTTTTGTCTAGTGTGGTAGGTGTGCCTTTATATTCCCTTTTGGCCTCTTCCATGTGAACATCACAAAGAAAAGAAAATGTGTGTGAGAGATTAAGAGAGAGATAGAGAGAGTTTAACAAGCAAGTTAAGTCTCTATAACCCTAGTTTAGATATGTGTATGTGGATCTATGGAATAAAGAGATTATTAAACTTATTATTTCTCATTTAGTAATATATATTACTATGAAAACAATTAAGGATGAGAAAAGTTTATATGTTTATATATGTTGGATGGAAAAGGAATTAATATAAGATATTTTTTAATTTTCTTGGTTTCGAGTTTTAGTCCTTAATTAATTAATTTGGATATTTTTCTTTTTTTTTTTGGTTGAAATTAATTAAATCTGTCAACTTAAATATTTTTTTGTTTGATTATATATATAATCAATAATTTGGTTTTAATTTCTTTGGTTTACAGTGAACTAAGTTTAATTAGATTGTGATGGCATCTAGCTACTCATCAAATCCTCCATGTGCTGCTTGCAAGTTTCTAAGAAGAAAATGCCATGAAGATTGCATATTTGCACCCTATTTTCCAGCAGAAGAGCCTCATAAATTTGTAAATGTCCACAAAATATTTGGTGCAAGTAATGTTAGCAAAATTCTGAATGAAGTTTTACCTCATCAAAGAGAAGATGCAGTGAACTCTTTAGCTTATGAAGCTGAAGCAAGGATTAAAGATCCTGTTTATGGCTGTGTTGGAGCTATTTCAGTTCTTCAAAAACAACTTCTTAGCCTTCAAAAAGAACTTGATGCTGCTAATGCTGATTTGATTAGGTTTAATCATCAAGGTTCTTCTTCTTATGGACAAGTTCACTCTCATGTTTTTTTTAATTACCCTTCTAATTAATTTGAACAGTTCGAATAATGATATGTCATTTAGTTTCTTATCAATTAAATTCAAGTTCATCGTTTAGGGTTTCCTATTGTAAAGTATTGGATATATTTGAATTAATATATGATATGATATATATGTGTATATATATTATGAATATATGTCGTGTTCTTCTTTTTATGTATATAGGTACAAAATCTCAGTCTTTTTTTCCTGTTGTTATGAATGAAGTGCATTGAAATCTTGCTCTAAAAATATATATGTTTTTAACATTCAAATATTCAAATCTTGCTCATGAGGATTTCAAGAGTTTTGGGAGTATTCAAGAAAAGGTGAGGAACACTAACGCTAAAGTTATCCTAAACACTATATGGATAGCTCTAATTTGGTGCACTTGGAAAATGAGAAATACAATCATTTTTGATACCGCCAACTTTTGCTTCGACGAGGTGATATCAAACATATTGTACTTTTCATGGAGATGGATTAGTAATAAGGAGCTTCCAAGTAGAATTAATTTTTATGAATGGTACTAATCGCCTTTGCTTTGTAAAATAGTCTATTAGTACGTTCTTGTTGTAAGGGTTGCACCCCTAATGCGATATCTTATATACAAATTGCTTATTAAAAAAAAAAAAATTTCTCAATCTTTTGCAATTGTGAGCCTTAATTATATTAATCTTTTTTTTCTTCAAACTATAAATTGCAGCTAAAATAAATACCAGAAGCTTTTTATTTTTTAACGACAAATAATATGTATAAATATGAAAGAAAGAAAGAGGTGACTCACTTTCAAATTATAAAGAGACAACTAAAAGAACTTAATAAAAAGAAGCCTAATACTCCAAAAAAACACCTGAAAAAGAGAGGCCAAAAGAATAGTCATATAGGAACCCAAAACACCCAACTATAAAAAATAACCAATTAGATGTTTTAGAAAATGTGTGTATTTTGTTGCAAAATTAAAAAGTTTAATCACATAATCAAATTCGTTAGGTTGAATAAATAGTTTCTGTAAAAATAAGATAACATTTTAACTTAACGGAAAAATATAAAGTAAAGACAAAAAACAGAATAATTTGTTTATTTAATTCGACCAAACAATTACCACGAGAAGAAAATATTTTTCCGATTTTATAAAATATGAATGTCTCTTAAAGTTTGCAAAGGGGTGATCAATGAATTGAAGATTTGCAAAGGTTTTGCCATCATAAAAAAGGGAGAGTATAAAAAAGGGGGAGTATGTGAGAGCAAGGCTTCTTTTCCCTAGTTTTAATGATGTCAAAACATAAAATCGTTTATTCTTTGTACTTTGGACGGTATCATCGCATCCTAGGTTGCATTCCTTATTAATGGGCTCTAAATGCCGTTAGTCTCTGTGTCAATGCATATAGGAGCTTCCTATATACATTTATTGACCATAGTAGGCATTATAGGGTCATATACAAATGGTACGATCCACTTAAACACTCTCAAAATAAGTGTTTATGGAAGTTTTACTCCTTTGCGTCGACTCATCATGCATTTAGGTCGACTCATACAAGTGAAAATTTTTGGGTCACATACGGGACTATTCGCGTCGACCGATAGGTCAACTCATACTGGGGATATGTTTTTTTTGAAATCCTTACGTCGACTCATGCTCTGTATAGTCGACGCTTTAGTGAGTGTGTGGCTCATCCCAGCACTCGCGGGTCCGCTCAGGTCGACCCTCCATTGCTTCAAGTCGACCACTCGCTTGCAAAATCTGTTTTTCTAGTTTGGCTAGTATCTCATTGGTTTTGCTTTTTAGTGCTTGTGTTTTTTTTGGTTCAATATATATTCATTTTGTATTCATCATTTAAGGTAACAAGAAAAAGTGAAAGATATACATTGCATTTCTCATCATCTTCATCCTCTTATTCCATTCATCAACAATTACACAAAACCATGCTTAGTGATCATAGTGCAAAATTGTGGTGATAATGTTCAAACATATGATTGTGTAATCAGGTTTGGGTTGAGAATTTAGTGGATTTTTTCTTGAATAAAACCATTTGGGATTTTGCCCTCCAAGAACTTGAGGATTTGGGGTTTTTTGCACAAGTCTTTGCTTCATAAATTCAGTCGAGTGAAAGATTTGGAAAATGGAAGATTTGTTCAAATAAGTAATGGTAACTAGAGGATTGTGAAGAAAGATTTGGGGTCAAGTATCTTGCGATCGAAATTAGCCGATTGAAAGGTTTGAAGAACAGTGTGTTCGTGCAAACAAATAGCGGTAACCAGAGGTTTGTTCGAAGTGTTTGATGCATTTAGTTCATCTTGAATCAAGGGGAGAGAGGAGAATAGTTTCAGCTTCAACAATTGGAATTGAGTGTTGGTGACTATTTCTTCTATTGTAATAACTTTGCAACTTAATAATCAAAACTATCTCAATTCTATTTTTAGAATTGGGTGCAGAGTACCGTACGCGAGGACGACAAGGGAAACTGGCTAAACAAATCGTGTGTTGTTCTCTCTTTCTCTATTGCTTTAATTTGCTTTGTCAGTTTATGTGATATCAAGTATTGAAAATTATTTTGCTTTAATTGTAGTGTTTATCACGCTTATGGATAATCCATAGCACTCAATTCAAACACTCCACCACAATTAAGAAAAATTCAACTTGTTGCGTTGAGCACACCAAGTGTTTGATAATTTGATCACTCACAAACTATTGTTTTCTTAGTCTAGCTTTATCCTACGTTAACAAGTTATTGAGAGTTGCTAATATTAAGTGATATTGTTTAAACGATCGATTGTCTAGAGTATTGATTCTTAGCTCAACTTAATCATTCCATTCAGTTTCGCATATTCAATCTTACCAATAACGAATCGTTTAGACGATTATGATTCAGACAACTTTCGTAATTTTTGAAAATAAATTTTAAAAAGCGTACCAATAAAATTCAAGTGATCTATTAATCCCTTTTTAGATCAGTGCTATCGTCCAACAGTTATAGTAATGCACTTTTAAGTTTTTATTTTTATTTTTTTATTTTAGTTTGTATTTATGTATAATTTCATCTTAATTTTTAAATTTAATAGACTTGTTTCTTATAATTAGGTAGAAAATTGAAAACTCAAAGCATGATAGAGCTCATATACTTTAATCATGACTGACGGCACTGCATAAGTGTGTATATATACTATGTTCTTTCTTTGACCAATAAATTCCACTTTTTTCTCTCAAAGAAACATCCTAAAATTAAATCGTTAAATAGACCCTACACATATTGCATTCCATACGGACGAGCAAGTTTTTTTTTTGGGTAAATTCCAAAAGACAAGGTTGTCAATAGTTTTTGAAACTAATGTTTTAGTATTTGTATTCTCATGTTCTCTATTTTATTTTTAATATTATAGGTTTAATTGATAAATTTCTTTAGCACGTATTCTGGTGTGAAATAGAAAATAATTAGTGTGTTGGTGAAATCTTTTTGATAGAAGATCTTTCACACAATAGTAGAAAGATATTTATCCGTAACATTAACACTTCAATGTACAAATCAACGAATTTAAAAAAAAAAAAATGAAATTTGCAACTATGTGATGAATTGTATCTTGGTATGACGCAAAATCACACTTATATAGGAACATCATTTGGAACCGTCTTTGGCAAGTGCGATATCTCGCGTGGGGGATTGTTCGATGGGCTCAACAGTTGAGATGAAGCGGTGCCTTGCTCTAGTGCATGGCTAACTCGTGAGAGTATGTATGTTTGACAGCTTCAGTGGGTGTGAAATTGAGCTAGCCTCCAACTCGGGCTGGTCTTTATTGGGCCGTTTGGCCAACCTTTAAAATGACCCGCAAGTCCTTGCTATCAGACTCGAAGTCAGGATTTTATGTGAAAATCTACGGTAGATCCAAAGAGAATTATGTCCAGAAGATCTCTTCTTTATTGAAAATTCTCCAAGGAGAGAGGAAGAATTTACTAAGGAATTGAGTGGGAGTTAGTGGCCTTTAGAACATACGCATTAAATGTTTGTCCCGACCCCGATATGTTACTTCAGATAGGAAGATGAAGTCCTTAGGGGTACTCAAGTGTTGTAACAAGATCGAGACTATATTTAGACAATTGGTCGGGGCTTTGGACATTTCGCTGATTCTTGGCCGTAGATCTCAATCTTCTTGGTTGTGTATAAATGGGGGGGGGGGGTCAATTACTCTTTTCTATTTCTTCATTATAGAGTGTTGTCACTCTCTCCGACTTCTTAGTGATTTACTTACTTGACAATCTTCACGTGTTTATGGTGGGTTAGATTGTATGTCATTCTCCATGGATGTGTGAGTTTGAAATTGTTAGGTTTTGAGTGAAATCAATTTGTAATGTTGTATGTATTGATGGAAATGATATGTTATAATGCTTCTTACCATGATTCTATGTGTGGGTTTTGAATTATATCATGTTTGGTGGAAAGAATGGGAAAACCTAACTTTTGGGATTCGGGTGAGATTCATAGATTTGCATGATTAATGAGGTTTTGATGAATATAGTTGTCCTTAGGAGTTGTATATATGATATGTATGTGAATTTCGTGTGCAATTTTGAGCTAGAACATGAATTTGGGTGTTGGGATGAGAAGGGGGTTATGCTGAATTCGTGCAGGGGAATGTTTCTGCACTGCGATCGCGCGCGCGAACTGGGTAGTTGGGAAATGGTAGGCTATTGACTTGTGGTTCGTGACGCGTCTGTAGGGTGGTGGCGCGAACTGTAGGCAGAATTGGGAAAATTCAAATATGTATAACTTTTGATCCGTAACTCCGTTTTATACGCTGTTCGAAGCGTTAGAAAGCTAACGCAATGAACTATAACATGATGCAATGAAATGATTCATAGGATTTAGTCTCCTATTATATTTATTAGGATTAAGTGATGAACTATGTTGTGTTAACGTATGAAGTATGCTCTTTGCGATGAATTGACATAATCATGTTGCGGTATAACTTGATGTAAGTTTCTCTTAGGACGATACAATGCTATTGATATGATGATATGTATCTTCCTTATGATGAGATAATTATGTAAGATATGATATGCATAATTGATAAAGATGTTGTATGCTATGTGCGATTAATTGTGCGTATTTGATATGTATGAGTCGACAATGATGCCATGTGATGAATTAACAATGAATATGTATTTATTAGAAAGTTGAATATAATGTGTTATGATGATTACTTGAATTAAGGAATATGATGAATGTGTTGATGTTGTTAGTAATATGATGAATTGTTGTTGTTGTAACATGTTGATGTTTGTTGTTGTTGCAATATGATGAATTCGTTGTCGTTGTTGCTAGTATGTGGAAATTGTTGTTGTCGTCATAAACCCTATGGTCTTGTTGATAAGTCGTGTTGTGATGTGTTGTGAAGTGAATTAATGTTGTATGATGATATGACATAGCGACGTGATTGTGAAGTGATGCATTCTTATGAATGATGATGATTTTGTTTTGTTGAAGTTCGACATTATATTGATAATGTTCGATGGTGATTTAGACGATGTTGTGAGGTATTGTTTATGTGTTTTATGGATGCGTGTCTTTGTGTCGCATCCATTGCATATGTGTCCTTTAGCTTGAGAATGACAACGACTATTAGCCTGAAAGATGACAACGACTATTAGCCTGAAAATGGCAACGACTATGGCCTGATGGCAATGATTGAGACGGGAGTTTTACTCCGAATGGTACCACATGCATTTGCATAAGTCGAGTCACATTTAAATTGCATTGATGTTGCTTTGAATGTGTGTTTGTTGTTGCGACGTGATGATGAGATGTTTGTCGTGATGTATTGGAATCTTACTTGTGAATTGCATACATTGTCATGGTTGATTGTTGACATTTCATAAGTTGATTATGTGATTTGAATTGTTGAGACGATGATATGTTTGTTGTGATATGATGATAGTATAATTGTGAAATTGAACATGTTGTCTTAATTGATTAATGATATTGTTGTCGTTTTGAAAGTTGTACTATATTGATAAGTCGTTTTGTGATGAAAGTGTTGTGAGATGTTATGTGATACGAAGTGGTGAAATTATGTATGATCTATATCTCCTATATTAGTTATCATGCATTCCTTTATATTGTAAGATATCTACTCCTTTGCTGATGTTTCCCCTACCATGGGAAATGGGCAGGTACTCAAGATTAGTCGTGGATGTTCGAGGTTATTGATGTGAAGTCTTTATGTTGCTTTATGGCAAGTCGAGTTGGTGTCCATTGCTCTGATACGTAGCACTCGGGGGGATTAGCCGTTATTGTTTAATTGTTGTATTCTATGTTGACATTTATTTTAAGTTCAATATATAGATGTTTATAAGTTTAAGTTGAAAGCTGTGGATGAAGTTATGTTTCCGAATGCTATGTATCATTATTAAATGCAATACAAGTATGTTTGTTTGGTTAAGTCGAAATGTGACATCCCATATTTGATGAATATTTTGTTAAATGCACTCTGATTTTCGCTTATAATTGCGAGGTAGATTTGGGGTGTTACAGCTAGCAATTGAAAACTTGAATCAAGACTGACTTAAGGGGGCTTCACCTTTTACGCTTTGGAGTGGCTTGCTACCAAGAAAAGGGTGGACACGTAACATCACCTTCGTGAGAATCAAAAGACGATTCTCCCAAACGGCCCATTATTATAGAGAGGAAGAAAAAAAATAAATGAGCTGGTGAAATTTCTCCGACACTCTAGTGGGGATCTTTGGTATGGTGACCGAAGAAATGAGGTGTAAATGCAAGGGTAGCCCTGAAACACCAATAGTTAAGATGGAAGGACGTGTTACTGTAATGCAGAACTTTCTCGCGACAATGTATGTGTTCATGATCAACTTCAGTGTCTGTGAAATTGGATTGAGCCTAGGGGTGTTTAAAAAAATCATAGACCAAACCGAACCACCGAACTAAACCGAACTGAAATTAAAATAACCGAATCGTTATGTTTGGTTGGTGAACTGAACCATATTGTACTAACAGTTCTAGAACCCAACCGTATGACAAATAAACCAAACCAAAACTGAAAAAGAAAAAAAATACTAAAAACAAGTTTTATTTTATTTTTTAAAAAATATTCAATAAATAGTTTAACGGTTCGATTATTTAATAAATGATTCGGTTTTAAAAAATTGTCTTATAAGTTCTGTTACTTGGTACACTTTAGAATTTTTAAATGGTATATCCAATCATTAATTTTAATTTGATTTAATTATGAGTAAATTAAAATTTTCAATTCAAATAAAATAAAATTATAATTAAATTTGATTTAATTCAATTTTGTCATAACACCTAATCGAGCCTCCAATTTCAATTGATTGTATTAGGCCGTTTGGCCATCCACAAACATTAGAGGTATAAAAGTTAAACTCATATTTGACTATTTTTGAGGTACGTATAATAATACCATAAAATGAAAACAAAAAAATTACTTGGCTCAAGTTGGGTTAGAAAAGTTTCCCGTTAATTATACCAACAAAGATGCATGTGACTTGTCTTAACAAGCGGGAACATTTTTAACCAATAGTAATCTCATTGTTTGTAGAAGAGTAATGCTATTCATACACTTAATTGTTACACCAATATTTACACTCAACAGTACTTTACAATAATCACTAATAAAGTATTAAAGTTGGTTAGTGCAACATCCATGTATTAAAATTAATTTTTAGCAGTCACAAAACTTGGTTAATGCAGTGTAAAAATTTGGTTAATTCAGTAATAAAGTTGGTTAATGCAACATTCAGGTATTAAATATTTTTTAGCAGTCATCAAACTTGGTTAATGCAGTGTAAAAATTTGGTTAATGTAGTAATGAAGTTGGTTAATGCACGTTCAGATATTAAAAATAAACGTTTGTACATAAATAGTATCCGTTCGTACATGAACAATGTTGTCTGTACATACGATGTAGGTGTAAAATTTGATATAAAAATAGTATTTCTGATTGTAGAAAGTGCAAAAAGGCAAAATAAGAAAAGTCAAAAAATTAACATTTTCAACTCGACTTTGACTAGCATACTGCATACATTATACCGTATGAACGGTAATATATTTAAAATATATATTTTTGTATATAAATGTATTTATAATTTAATTTTTTATTGAATTAACTAACAAACTAATAAATTAATTATAAAATTTATCTGAATATTATGTTGAATAAACATTCAAATTGGTTCACCTTAAATCAAAACAAATTTTACGTACGTAGATTATCTATATTAAGTTTGTCTATTATTTTTATATAAAAAATTTAGATAATTTTATTTCTTGGTTCACCTTAAATTAAAACAAACTTTTAAGTTGAAATAACATTTATAAAAATATTTATAAACTATTCATCAAATCATCTTCATATCAAAAAATAGAAAATTGAACTCACAAAATTTTCTTTGACAACTAATCCACTCTTAATTTTAGTTTCATATATATATATATATATATATATATATATATATATATATATATATATATATATATATATATATATATCCACTCTTAATCTTAGTTTCATATATATATATATATATATATATATATATATATATATATATATATATATATATATATATATATATATATATATATATATATATATATATATATATATATATATATATATATATATGAAACTAAGATTAAGAGTGGATATATATATATATATATATATATATATATATATATATATATATATATATATATATATATATATATATATATATATATATATATATATATGGACTTAAATCCTCTCCATCATTTTTCTCTCCATCCTCTCCATCATTTTTCTTTGCCTTTCATTTCTAAATAAACAATATTATCCTCTATTTTTTTAACAAAAAATTATTTTAGCGAATAAAAAAGAATTTAAAGCACATCATGGTGTGTAGCTAAATAATCTAATGAAGTGAAGATCATTTTAAAATTTCTACATAATTAGAATTAATGTAAGTCGGCAATTGAAATCTGCATGCCTAAAAAGGTTTGTGTACTGCAATAAAAATATACAAAGAAAAAAGAAGAAGATAATTTAAAACTATATATAGATTAAATAAAAAGAGACTAGTTAAATTTTGTTTAGATATCACTTTAGATTTCAACTGTCGGCATATATAGCAGAATATGTGGGGTCTATTTAACCTTATATAGTAGATAATATATTTTTATAAATAAAATTGTACAATTAATTAGTCAAAGAAGGAAACTAATATACGCAGTGCCGTCAGTCATGATTAAAGTATATGAGTTCTATAATGCTGCAAGTTATTTTTTTATGTCTAGAAGAAAATAAATAAAATAAAATTATATATAAAATTATATATAATATATATATATATATATATATATATATATATATATATATATATATATATATATATATATATATATATATATATATATATATATATATATATATATATATATATATATATATATATATATATATATATATATATATATATATATATATATATATATATATATATATATATATATATATATATATATATATATAAGGAGGGTTATATTTATTTCAGGAGTAAGTTATTATAACTTACTCCAAATCTAGACCATTGATTCTTTTCAATCTAATGGTTAAAATAATAAGTAATAATTTTCTCTCTCCACATTTAATTACTTATTATTTTTAGCCACTAGATTGAAAAGAAGCAATGATCTAGATTTGGAGTAAGTTATAATAACTTACTCCTAGAGTAAATATAACCCTCCTCTATATATATATATATATATATATATATATATATATATATATATATATATATATATATATATATATATATATATATATATATATATATATATATATATATATTATAATATTATACGGTTAAAAGTCACAAATATTGATCCTTAATATAGTTCAGTTGATAACTGTATAAGGACATTACATACATGAGCGCGAATTTGAACCCGCGACATCCCACTTGTTCATCTTTAATTAGGTGAATTTTAGACATTAGACTACTCAACAAAAAAAAAAGACAAATATTGACTTCCTAATCTATTTCTACGATGAAGTATGTTATAAAACCTTAAGTGAGGAGAACGAAAATTTATTTTGGGATTGTAGAAAATAGAAATCGATTTGGAGGCGAAGTTGGGTGCGATAATGGGTTTGGGTCTAGCTGGTGGCTTGATCTGTCGGAGCTCGGGTCTAATTTGTTCGGTACACGTGTATTAGACTTCGTTGTTTTCATTCATGGATCTGTTCATTAAGTTTGAACTTGCTATGGATCCGTTAGGTTTTTAGCAGTTGTAAATATGTATTTCTCTCAATCTTGTGTTAACAACCTTCAGAACTTTAGAGCCAGACACAGAGAAAAAGGTTTGGAATCTCAGTGACAAGGGTAAATTTCTTTAGACATATCTAAGGGGATTAAGAAACATTTCTAAACACCTTAGGTTTGTGTAATTCATATATATGAGAGCTGAAGAGATTGAGAAACACTTGGGTAAAAAATAGAGTTTGTTCTTGGCAAACTAAGTAACTGTTTTCTTGTAAGTCACTTTAATCTTTTGTAATAACTTTTGGAAATATAATAAATCAAAGAATTGATCTCTCCCTATAGTAGATCATTTGATCGAATTAGGCAAACAAGTTATTGTGTTCCTTTATCTTTTATCTTTATCTGCGAAGTTAAGTTGATGTCTTATTGCACAAAAAGTTATCTTTGCAGAAGGCCAATTATGTTGGTTGTCATTGTTTTTTATTCGCACACATCAAATTTCTGGTGTGATTGAACTTTTTAATTTCATAACAAGTAGCGCCCACCGTGGGACAAAGATGTTTTTTTACAAGTAAGCACCATGGATTCTATATGTATGATCGAGAGATTTTTCGTAGACAACGATTTGGAATTGTGGAAGTGATGGTGCAATAAATCTTAACTCAAAAGAAATGGATTGAAGCATTGAAGGGTGAGACATCGATGTCTGCATGCCTAACAGAAGTAGAGAAGACCGATCGATGTCTACATGCCTAACAGAAGTAGAGAAGACCAAGATAATGGATAAGGCCAGAAGTGTCATTATCTTGTGTCTTGAAGATAAAGTTTTAAGGAAAGTCGTCAGGGAGAACACAACAACTTGTAAGGACAAGATTGGTTTTACACCTAACCTTAAGTTTTGATGATAACTTCACATGGTATCTTAGAGAACAATTGTATACTCTAATGGTTTCTATCTAGTGTGCAGCTTTTGCTAAACAGGTTGTGACTCTGGTAAGAAGACATATGACGTTATAAAATCTGAACTCGACACTCTGGAAGAATACTTTTGATGTGTTACAAAGTTAAGTCAATATTCTGGAATGCTTCTTATGCAACGATTCTAAGGAACGTTAGTACAAGAGCTTCTAATCATGATTTTGGAAGGAAGCTTTAGAGGCCTTCTAAAGCTTTGCCTCTGTTGTTCTTAATTCTGAAGATGGTAAAAACAAGGTTCTGCTGAACGAGTTCTGAAGATGTAAAGACATTAATTCTGAAGACCAAGTTTTGAAGACTTTAAAGACAAAGTTATGCTAAACAGGTTCTGAAGAATCCAAAGAGTTAGGTTAAGAAGACTCAAGTTCTGATCCATCTACAACATGCTTCAATTAACATACAATCAGAAGCCTCCGAAGATATAGAAGATAAATATCAAGACTGGCTTACGTGAGATGGTGAGTATAAAAGTACAAAGTACACTGTGACCTCTACTATAATAGGGTGGTGTAAGGACAATCCTTTTGTACTTGTTGTTTGCCATTCCCACCATGACCGTTGGGGACGAAACAACTGGTTTTATGTTTCCTATTCTTCCCTCCAACGAATCTATTTTCACAGCTATAAAAGGAGGACTTGGAAGAATTTGAAATCAACGAATCAGTTCTACAAAATTACACCAAAATGCTGCACAAACTCTATTGAGATATTCTTTGTATAGTTTTGTATTTTTAGCAAGGAGATTTTGTTCATATCTAGCTATCAAAAATTTTGAGTTGCTGTACTAAAATATTATGTAATCTACTTGTTAGAAGCATCTATTTATACACATCTTTATAATCAACCTTGAGAGACTAGGTGTAGCCAGGATTCTCAAGAAGACTATGGTTGCAGTCATAATGGATTGGAAATAAGGATCTGCTGAACTTGTTGGGGTTGTGAACAATGTTAATCAAATTTATTGTGGTTGTATGAAACTTGACATTAAGGATCAGCAAACTTATTGGGGTTGTCAGCAAGGTTGATCAGACGTAGTATGGTTTTCAGTGGCTTGACAATAAGGATCAACACACTTGTTAGGCATGCCAAAAAGGTTGATTAGGCTTATTGTGGTTGTTTATAATTAGTTAATTATAGTGGATTAAGTCCTTGTTGATAAGGTAAAATCACCTTGGCGACCAAGTTCGTTTAGTTGACTTTTCCTTCAGGAGAGGACTTCGATCCTGATCCCCATACCTTTTTGTTTTGGCGGTAGAGGACCAAGAATGATCCTCAACAATCATGACAACATCCCTAGAAGAAGGCTGGTTTGGTTGAAGAGTGACCGGGGACACCTCAAAGGTGACAAACATAGTAGGATTGATGAGAGGAGAAGTTACGACCCTTGTCAGAGGAAAAACTTTAACACCCCGAGCCTCTTACTCCTTGGAAATGACATAAACCTTCTGCAGAGTTTCTGTTTTATCTGCAATATCAAATACCCTTGTTAAAAAAACTGTATGACTCTACCTTTACCAAAACTCTCTTTCCTCTTCAGGCTATTGACCGCGCCCACAATAGCGTGGGTATTTATGGACAATTTTCTCTGTTGGGAAGACTTCACTTTAGTAGGACCAAATCCCCCCTCATAGCCAAGACCCCAGTAAAGAGTCTCGAAATATCTCTTCATCATAACCTATTTAGGGGTAAGAGAATCCACACCTAATATTTTGGGAACATATCCGAGCAACAATAAGACCCAGTAGGAATGTTTCTGGGCATGGAATGGGCTTCTAAAGTATAAGGCTTCACCAGCACGAAGCGCTCCCCAAAAATTGCCCTAGCTCTCGGAAAAAGAGATGGAAGAACAACTGGAAGGAGGGTTTCCAAGATCGATATTCGGGCCAGAATTATAACTCTTTTATGAAAGCCCAAGCATCAGGATGAAGCTGTGAGGGGGCAAACTTTAGAAACATCAAAACCTCCACCTCGAACTCGGTTAAGGGCAACCACATGTTTATTTGGGTTATCAAACACTCATAAAAAGGAATGAAGCACTCATCAAATGTGCTACATATCCTTTTTCCTAATTATAAAGGCAGAACCGACCAGTCAGTAGGGAGGCTGCCCACGATGTTAGTAGCGTTTACAATTGTCGGATCACTTAAAATAGAAGGAGTTTCCAATCTCCGAGTCCACCCAGCTATATTTGCTTGCATCATCCAACTCCACTAAAGTGAAACCTTTTAGAGGGATCTCTTCAGTCTCGAAAGATCTCGACGGGATTGAGCTAACTGACATCTTCTAGCCGAGCTCCACATCCTAGGTCATCCTTGACTTCATCTCCACTCGGATCCCAACCATAAGGAACACAATAAGTCTTGATGAAATTTTAGGCCTCCTTCCTATTCAAAATGGTGACCTCCATCTCCAGAGTAAGTGAAGCGAGAGAAGTTGAAGCTCTTGCAACTACGGATGATGCGAGCGTAGAGCTTATTGCGTGATCATCTCTCGCATCATCATCTTTATAAAACAGAGCATCGAGTGAAGACTCATTAATGGAAACTTCCTTACTTAGAGAATCACTAGAAAGCTTCTCCAACTCAGAATCATCAAATAAAGGTGAATCATCAAATACAGGTATAACCTCTAGGGAAAATTGATTAGTGACTAAGTGGTAGGAATCTAAACTAGAAGACACTTACGCCCTAAATAAAGGAGAGGAATCACCATCCCCAGAATCTTTAGACAAACTTATTGATAAAATAAATATTGAAGATATGAAACAAATTTAGGGCAAGAAGGGTACATAGTAGAAGTAGAGTCTAACAAATAAGGTGACAGTTAAAAGCGCAATATTAGAAGGCTTTGTTCAAAAAATGGAAAACGCTCCAAAAGAAAGGGAAGAAAGTATAATCCCAAATAGAAACTGATTCTTAGGGATAGTGAAAACTTCTTCCAGATCAACAAATCAAATCAAAGGGAAAACGAGAAGTTACAAATCAACAGACAGATTTCACCGAGAAAGTGCAAACGCATTCAAGTGCACTCAAATGCCCTAATGGGAAGTGTCATACCCTAACCCACCACCCTAAAGCCACGCGTCCGAAGAAACCAACAAAATGTCTCAATGTTAGGAGAGCATTTCATACGTTTGTTACCCATTACTTTGCAATTGTTCCATGACCTTTTTGCTTCTTGTTATGATCGGACATAACCGTTAGAGGCCGACTACGACTTTGAAAGACTTCTCGACCGGTACACACCTGACAAGCATTGGGAGAAACTAATTTGTACCGGCCAAAAAACTGATATGAAAGCTCAATCATGCACAAGCCCAATAGAGATGATTCAGGGTATATAGTCAACACATGTCAGATTCAAGGTACACTTTTTAATATCTGTTTTTATTATACTCATCTTGGACTATGTAATTGACTTGAATGTTGGAGTGCTAACTTTAAAAGTCCACCTCGCGCTACCGTACCGAAGATCAACACCATCAATTCTAGGTCATATATTATTAATCAACACCAATTTTAATTAACAAATTCTATTTTATATATATTTTTTATGTTTTACACATCAATTCTAGGTCATATATTATTAATCAACACCAATTTTAATTAACAAATTCTATTTTTTATATATATTTTTTATTTTTTACACGTCAAACATATCTCTAAAATACCCAAATAAAAGTTTAAAAACAATATATTTGACATCAATATTTTAATGTCTAAATATAATATCACCTTTCAAACTAGCCCACACAATTGCCAACTAAATCAAAGAAACCAATTTATTGATGAGAAAGGTTATATATTAACAACATGCATGTTATTTGTCTTAACAGCCGGAAACATCTCGAACGATAAATATTCTTTAAGGATTATTGTTTTTTAAAAGTGCAAAAAGACAATAAAACAAGTCAATAAGTCAATATTTTCAACTTCACTTCGACCAGCATACACATATAATTATAAAGTGTTCAAAACTATCAAAATCACCATTTGTTCACATCCTTTTTCTTAAGGAAAGACTTGAGAAATTAATGATGCAACTGAAAACTTCATTTTACTAAAAGTCTAAATGCCTCCAAAATAAAAAAATAAAAAATGCGCACGCTAGTGCCTTGGGTTGTAGGTTCTAATCTTGTTTGGAATTCATAGTTTGGAATTCATTTATTTTATTTTTAAAAAAAAGTTGTATTTTAATAATTAAATTGTTTAGACCTTTAAATATATTAGACTGACCCAATAAAATTGAGCTTAATTAATATTCATTTTATTATATTAAAAATTGGCCATTAGTACGAGATAATATTTTACAAACCACAGTTAGATCAAAGAAGTATTAGCCTGTCTTAGGGTTGCAAAGCATTTTTTTCAGTTTATTTTTGTGAGCAGACCACCTATATCAAAGTGCACCCTTAATATCACCTATACATGCAAACCTATATAGCCTTTATGTCAATATAACTTTCTTTTTCTACATACAATGAGTGTAAAGAACAATGTGGTGTGGAGACAAATAATCTAAGTGAGGATCATGTACAGATTTTCACCTAAAGAAACAGGAATATATGAAAGTCACTACATGGGAGTTGGATGCATGCCTAAAAAGGTTGGTGTGCTACTATTTAAAAAAATAAATTAAAACTATATGTATTAAATAAAAAGTAGACAAATTTTTGTTCAATAACACTTGACTTCAATAAAGGTGTCGGCATATATGGAATGCAATATGTGGGGTCTTTTTAACGATTTGATTTTAGGAAGATATATACTTTTTGAAAAAAAATTATGGAATTAATTAGTCAAAGAAAAAACATAAAGCTGAAATTCATAAGAAGAACTAAAGGGCATAACTATCACATAGGGAATGCAATTGGGGGAGATTACTTACCCCAATTGCAATTTCTACGATTTTTGTAAGAATCCGTTGTATTATTTATCGTAGGATCAATTGGTGGGTAATGTCTTTTTGTCGAGTTTATCTCGTTACTGTGTAACAGGTTTGAGAACCCTTAGTTCTCCATCTAATATATCTTGCTTACACATAGGGAATGCAAAAACCAATGGTGATTGATGTAAATACGTGTATTTTAATGAACCAACTTACAATTTATAAATGATACATAATTTCTTTTTTTTAAGAGTTTTTTATTTGAATATTAAAATATTGACATCATAATTAGTTATATTCTTCTTTCTTTTTTTATTTGCTACACTTTACGTGCAAATGTTCAAATTGTTAGAATTATTTTAAATTATGAAAAATTCTGAATCAATCTTGATGAACAAGATTCAATCAATTCGATTGAATTTATCTTATTCTTCACTCTTCACTCAAGTGATTCAACCAACTTAATTGCAAGATAATTCTAAGCCACAATTTTAATGGAAGAAGAAAAAAAATATAATTGAGAAGAAGAAGATTATGGTTTGAACAAACTAGGGGAAAAGATGAATATCTGCAGAGTTTCTCTCTTTTCACAAACTCTGAATATTCTTTGCAACTACAATGTTCAAGTAATTACAATAATAGGGGTTAGTCCCTATTTATAGTCGAGCTTGCTTACTCCCAAAATATCTAATTCTGTTAACTACAAAACTAGGCCTAAGTCGAAATCATGTCGAGGCAACTCCTTCGACAATTTGACACACACAAATTTGATACAAACATAATAGGCTATTTTGACACGATTGTTTCTGTCAAGTAACATACTTAGACACAAGGAATTACAATCTCAACACACCACCTAATTCATTATGTCTAAGTTATCTACATTCATCATAGTTCTTAATTTCTTGAACACTTCGACTTGCACTCCTTTCGTCATGATGTCTGCAATCTGATTCTAAGTTATGCAGTGTTTCAAGTTCATCTTCTGTTTTTCTACCTTCTCTCGAAGATAATGGAACATCATTTCAATGTGTTTGCTTCGTCCATGTGCTATCGGATTCTTCGTCAGATTGATAGCTAACATGTTGTCGATCTCCATGGTAACTGCTCCATAATTCTTTCCTGTAATCTCTTCGATCAAATTCACCATCCACGTTGCTTTACATGCAAAAAGAGAAGCAACTATACGCTGCTTCACACGATGATAGTGCCACTACTGGTTCCTTTCTTGAACTCCAAGCAACTAGTGCACCAAAAAGATCGATATGATGAGTTTTGAATTACTAGTAATATAAGAATGAGTTTAAGAGAGTGAAAATAATTATGTTCAACGAAAATAACATGAAGAGAAACATAAAATTTCCTTGCATCATGATCATAACAACAATAACCATTTTGACAATCCCCATAACCAAGAAAAATACATATACCAGAACAAAAAATAACTTACTATGTTCTACTTGTGGATGAAGAACAAAACAAGTAGAACCAAATATTTCCAAAGAGGAATAATCAGGGATAGAGTTATGCAATATTTCAAAAGGAGACAAACATGATGTGAAAAATTATGAGATTATATTAATAAGATGAACAATAGTATGAACCTCTACACCCTAAAATTCATTATTAGTAGAAGCTGATAGCAAAAGAAAACAAGCAGTCTCAACAATGTGACAGTGTTTCCTTTTATCAACTCCATTTTATTGAGGAGTATCATTACAATATGTTTGATAAACTATACCATCAAAATCAATCAATTCAAAGAATTTATGAGAGGTATATTCACCACCTAAAACATGGTAGAATCACTTTATAACAACATTGTGTTGAGTCTTAACCATAACATCAAACATACAATAAATGTTAAAAAATTCATAATGATTTTTCATAAGATACATCTAACAATAACGAGTATAGTCATCAATAATGGACCTCATACATTATAGTGAACTAAGTCAAACAATGCATTTGAAATGGAAACACTTTTACTAAACCGTAAAGCTTTAAATTTAACAAGTTTACAACCACAATAATATGAAATATTATTGGTTCATAACTTTCTTAAAGCTCTAGTAGAAGCAAATTACTTTGATTTAGAAGTAGAGATATGTCTAAGACGGTGGTGCCATAATTAAAAATTAGAAGACGAAGAATCCAAATGAAAAGAGGATAATAAATCCCTAGTGGAAACAAAAATCGATGTTGCACTATCCCAAACTCTCAACTCATCCAGAACACAATGTCCCCCATGTCCATGGCCTGTCCCAATCAACCTTTTAGAATAAGGATTCTGTACACAACAAGAAGGGGAAGAAAACATAACTGAGTAAGCATAATCACACAATTAACTAATAGATACACGGCTCAAAGTAAAATTAGGAATATAATAAACATCAGAAAATGACAAATTAGGTGTGGATACATAACCAATGTCTGCTAATGGCGCAAGAGTGCCATCAACACTCATAACCGATATAGATGATTCAATATTCATAAACATAAGTGATTTAGAATTATATGACATATGGTGTGATGCTCTAGAGTCAAGAATCCATGTGGAGGGAGATATACTTGACATACAAGAAGAGTTGAAGCATTTAACAGAGGAAGAAGACATGTCACATGATTGAGTGGCAAGAATTTTTTGGAGTTGCTCTGCAATGTTAAATATTTGAGAATTAATCTCAAATGGATATACATGGTCAACACCAGAACAAATGGTAGTAGGAGCAACTACAACAACATTGGATGATGGAGTTTGGAAATTTTTCTATTTTTATTTTAACAATTTAGAACATTGTGCTTTCTAATGAATTTTCTCTTCACAAAAAACACACTCATTAATACCAAGCCCAACCCTAACTTGAGGTTTTCCTTTGTGAATTAAAGCAACTAAGCAGATGGAAGAGTGGAGATAATTCCTTTATCTGAAACTCTTTTGTATATTTTTCTTCATCCTTTTTATCTTTAATTTTAATAGAGGTTCCATTAGTATGGCTCTACATTCTTTTTACTTTCAAAAATATTTTTGTTACATAACTCCAATAGGGATAATTTTCTCTAATGAGTTGGACACTAATAGACTGAAAATAATCATCTTTATCATTATTCATTGTAATTATCTCAAATAAAATAGAAACAAACATCCAACTCTCCAACAAATTACAAAGAACCGTCCAAATCCAATGAAAACTTTAAAGAGATATGAAATCACATAACTTCTAATTGAAATAAAAAACAAAATTATTGCTTCAAGTACGTCAAAATATGTGGACAACTTTACAATAGATCGTGAAATTAAACTGAGCTCTTTGTTACCTTATTAACAACCTTGAAACCTAAGCAACGTGAGACTTCAAACAAACTTCAAAAAAAGAAATACATATTCAATAGTCACCCTCACGCCTAGCGTAGGTCTGGGTCAAAGGTCCATATTGCAGTATGAACCGACTCTAATACCATGTTAAATATTTTTGAATCTCATTCCCAAAAATTATTTCAAAGAATGAGGATGCCCTTACATATCTATATATTCAGTAATCCTAAAAAAATTATTCAACAATGCAAATACATATTCTTACACTCCATCAATACAAAATACACCTAAGGTAACATGTTACAACCTCGACTATTAAGCCAACCAAAGTAAGATCTCTTATTTAAGCGCCTGCATTTTTTTATTAAAACACATTTCACCACGGTCCATATAAATAATTGTAGTGATAGGTAAAGGCATACATACTTCAAATCCCAACACCATCAGTTTTCCTTTTTTTGTTACAAAATAGGCGTGTCACTTATAATAATAATATTAAAATTAAAATACTTTTCAACACAGTCTAGAAAGCAACAGTTATGAAATGTAATTACATTTAATCACGGTCGTGTTTAGAAACTGTCGTGAAAAGTTTAACTTATATTTAAGCAAAATTTCACTCTTTCAAGACAGAACAATCATCTCTCTCTTAACAAAATCCTAACACTCTCTCACGCCTTATCCTTAACACTTATACACAAAACTCCAACATATCTTCTTCAAATCTTATGGATCAAAGAAAGGTTTTACACAAAACACATTTATTTCACTTGCTCTTCATATTTCAGGTACGTAGACGTTTTCATCTTTTATGTCATGAAATGTGATATTTATGATGTATTTTTTTTGGATATGTTATTTAAATTATGTTGTTGTTGATAAAAGTTCTATGTTGTTGATGATTTTGTTTTTGTTGGGCTATGTTGTATGTTGTTGTTGATAAAAGTTCTTTGTTGTTGATGATTTTGTTTTTGTTGAGTTATATTGTATGTTGTCTAAAGTATGTTGTTGTTGATAAAAGTTCTATGTTGTTGATGATTTTGTTTTTGTTGAGCTATTTTGTATTTTGTTTAAAGTATGTTGTTGTTTTTTTTTTATAAAAGTTCTATGTTGTTGATGATTTTGTTTTTGTTGATAATGTTATTATTGTACATTGTAGCTATTATGTTGTTCATTCAACATGTCCCTAGAAGATATGTTTATTATATCGTATGTGGTTTGAGTATTTTACCAATCTGTCATTTAATATATAATCTTTCGAATTGAATTAGAAATTAATAATATGAAAATTTAGGTTATGTTAAAAAACAACTTACATTAACCAATATTTTTCGAGCTTTCTTCATCCCACTATCCGTATCTCGCTCTTTGACTGAATCAGATTATAATTTCTAAATCATATTGAAAGGTAATATGTTTATTGACAAGTTGGTGAAACAAAAATTCCACACAAGTTATACTAAACTCAAGCATACATATCACAACGGTTGTTAGTCATAATCGTAGTGAAATTTTGTACGCTATGTCTTTCACTATTGTTGTTAATTATAATCGTAGAGAAATGTAGAAAAATCACTAAAAATTTTGGCGCTGTGTATCGCACCCATGACATCCACATTTTACTACGGTTGCTTTTCACAACCGTAATGATAGGTAATACGCTACTGAATTTTTATAACGGTTCTCATCTCGTTGTAGTGAAGCTGACACATACTACCACATCTTACCTTGTCACAGTTAATCAACCATGATGATAACCCTTTCAAAACTATGGTGGAAGAACCTTTCCATTTACAACTAATGCAACATGAACTTTCGCTTTTAAAATTTTAGTTTGTTTCTCTGTTCTCTTTTCTTTTTATAATCTTTTAATAAAAATAAAATAAAAACAAACTTATACTTTACCAATCAATCATACATAAACCCAAAACTACATTGCCACTTTAATGATAACTAGATATTGATCCGCTCGTTGCCGGCGAAAAAGTAAATTTATTTATTTTAAAAAGTATTCTTATCTATAATTATAATTAGAAGGACAATAGTTTCAATTAAGATATTAAAAATGAATATTTTTTAGTAAAATATGAATGTTTGAAATTATATATTTAAATTATAATTTTACATTTTAATAAAAAGTAACTACTATAATAATTAATTATGCATTATTGAAAATATTAAGAAGAATTCAAAAGACATAATAATGAATATGATATTTCAATAACGGATACAATACAAAATTATGGATTATTTAAAATAGAAAATTTCTTGAAAATATAAAGATAAATGCAAATTATACTTTGTTGTTTTTTTTTATTTTTATTTTTGGAGTTTGTTTCTAGTTCATTTTTCTTTTGATTTTTTTCCATTTTTTTCGTTTTCGTAAGGTGTAGTGAAGAATGATAGGTTCTTCATCAGAGGATATAATATTTTCATTGTCAATTTTATTCTTTTTTGGTTTGGTTGAAATTGAATATTTCATCTTCTTCGGATAAGGAGATGTGGACATGTGTCTTCCTGAGTCTTTTTTTTGTAAGGAGCCTTTTTTTGTGTGTCTCGTTCTTCCTCTTTCTCCTTCTCTTGAATTTCTTTTTCGTTGATATGATTTTTATTTAAAGCAACCACATTATTGTTGTTAGAACTTTCAAGCCGCAATGATTGCGGTTCCTAGTTATATAAAAAGAAGATAAATTATTTTTTGTCATAAAATGAATTTAGATTTTAAATGTTAAATTTTTATACCTATTTGATTGGACTTATGTTTGGAAGATCAAGTAGAAGCATACTTGGTACAAAAGTTTTTTATATAGTGTAAGGTTTAGATCCTTCTTTCAAGTTGTGATCGGTCAACTCAATTTCAAAAATTAATTGTCGATGACAAAGATTTTGCAATTTTCAATGGTTTGGATGCATTATTTCCCTCTGTCAATAGTTGTTATGTAGTTGTATTGAGTAGTTTTTGAACATCTTGATCAAACATTGTGAATGTAGCGTCTCCTGTTTCATCTAACACTTTTAATTGAAATTTGAACCTACACATTTTTATTTATATCATAGTTTTAAAGTTTAAATAACAAAGATAAGGAATGTTAAAGTTTTGTTTGTACATTCGAGTTGGATATTCTGGTGGTTTAGGACATTAGCGACACTTGTATTTTTGACCATTTTGAATTAGTTTTGTAAGACAAATATTGCACCCAATATAATTCCATCCAAATCTATAATCAATACCATTGATGGTTGTAGCAACTGTGAAGAGTTTTTTCAGTATACGAATAAAATTTTAATTAATATTTCAATTAAAAAGTTATGTTTACATGAAATAATTTGAATGATTTGTCCAAAAAATTAAATTTACCTATTGATCAGATTCCTGTTTCATAGTTATTATATTTTTTAAATTTGTTCTGTTACGAGTCAGTCTTTTCTCCGGTGTATTGTTGACAAAATCTTGAGGTTGATTTTTTTGATATCACCATCTTCATTGGAAGACCTATACATAATGTATATGAGATATTTTTTTAAAATTCATTGAGTTAAATAAATTTATTGAAAAAAATAGCAAGAAGAGTTAGATGTTGATTTATTATATTTGTGAAAAGATTTGGAAATCTTGCATGTCCAAATTAGTATAAATCTTTATGGTTGAAGTACAGTTGATTGAGTAATCATCTGTAATTATATATATATATATATATATATATATATATATATATATATATATATATATATATATATATATATATGACATCAAATTTTTGTGACTGTTGTAGATGTTATTGCAATAGTTTTAGGGCCTTCTTGTTTCTTGTGGTTGAAAAATAACTGTAGAAAATCAGTAGCAATGTTTCTCCATAAAGTTACTTTAACTATTTCACCCCTAAAAACATAACGATAATATAATTAATTTTAAATTGTAAATGTGAAATTATGCAAGTAAATCAATATTATATATAAAAAAATTATTTATGGAAATATATTACAAATTCATTTTAAGTTTTAATATAAGGATTTTTGTCGGCTTTCCATTGACATAGACTTCTTCATCATGTTGAATAGCATGTAGTGTTCCAATGATATCTAAAAAGAAATCACAAATATTATCATGTTAGTATTTAATTTATTTAATTTTAAAAAAAATACTCAGATAGATTTTTTTGTCGCCCAATCTTTTTGATAGTGATTCAAATGAAGCAAAGTTAAAGTAATGATGTTGAATGAGAATGTCTGAATCTTATATTTTTGCTACAGTAGTCGTTGTAAGAAACCATGCCTTTTTCGTTCCTTTTATTGGTTTGTAAATATCATTTGCCGATTATATTTTTAATTTTTTTATGAGATATATATTTTCTTGTATAAATTTTTTTAAAAGTGGGTATGAGCTCATGCCTAATTGCCGCATGTATGGGTGTTTCTTGTGCAAATGACATGACAATAATTTAATATTTTGAATATAATGACATGACAATAATTTTATGATAATAAGAATATAATACAATACAAATATTAAGAATATAATAATTTTAATGGTTAATTGGTTACAATTTTATTTTTATTTGATAAAATATTTTAATTATAACAATTATGTAATATTTAATAGAGAATAATTGAAAGTCACATTAATTAAGATGATGATAGAAAAATTGTGCTAGTCGATAAAAGAACAAAATAAATTAGATAGGAATGACGTCAAGAAAATAGTTAAAGTTTTGTGGATAAAAGTTGAGAGATGAAAGATGCTACATCAGCAAATTCTTGACATGGCAAAGACTGAATTATGTGGTAAAATTTTAATGATGTGAAAAATGTTATAGAAATCTGCTTTAATATATATAATAGATAGATGGCATATACTCAACAAAATTTATTCTTTATATATCTTTTACAAATAGAAATAGAGCAACTTAAAATATTAAAATTTAATTAATTAATTTTTAATCAAAGGCTAATATATAAAAATTAAAATATGTATATTTGGGTGGCTATACCTATAGAGAAAGTAAACAGGGTAGAAAATAAACAAATCAGAAGATGACCTATCTTTCATAATGATTAAGCTATCACTGGATCCTTAAATTAGTTAAGCAAGTCTATTATTCAGTAATTTCAACTTGTCTATAAGAAACTCTTCTTTAATATTGAAATGAGGAACCAACTCCCACCAATGAATGTCCACCACTTCATGGCCCTTGAAGGGCTAGTCTATATGCAAACTTGTTTCTTTCTTTGTAGATATGAGTAAACCCCGTCAGGATATTTAGAATCTTGTAATTTTTTCATCTATTATGAAGTTTTTAAGGCATCATGATCTCTAGCGTAATGTAGTGTATGACTCCATACAAATTAGACTCAATCCAGATTTTTTGTCAACCTCTTGTGCATATTCTAATGCTGTCATAATAAAGATTTTATAACGACTTAATTAATTAAAATATTCTATTATTAATTTTTATAAATGAAAAATATTTTTTTTCAATAAGTAAAGGTATTAATCACAAAAGAACAATGGACAAAACATTACCTCTTTATACAAGATAGAGGTAAAATGTTCCAGAAGTGAAAATTACAAGTCATAGAAGAAGCATTAACTGACCTAAACCATTTCCAAGAAACGAGCACAATAGCGCTAAAACACTCGTCAAAGTTAAAGATATTACCTCTGAACAAGATAGCGTTTCTCATCACCCACAAATTCCATAAAACCGCAAGCTTAATTACCCCTACAATTAATCTTTCGTCTACCCCCTTAATTTTGTCAAAGTGATCCAAATAATTCCTCAACTCAATATTCGTCAAATTAACCGAAACCCCTAACCACTCTCTAACTTTGTTCCAAATCCTTCTTGTGAATGGACAACAATCGAATAGGTGATTGGAATTCTCCATATTATGAAAACAAAACACACAGCAACAGTCTCTATCCTCTACCAAGACTCCTCTTAACTTCAATTGATCTCTAGTTGGTAACCTTCCCAAAATATATCTCCAAGCAAAAATGCCAACCTTTGAAGGGACTTTCAACTCCCACATAAACCTCATTCTCCTAATTTCCTCATCCTGCAACCCAACACCAGCCTCTATTCTTCAGAATTCAGCAGCACACCCTTTAATAGAAAACCCCTTCTCTTCATCTGTGGCCCAGAAAGAGACGTCTCTGCCAAGATTCTCCAGGCTGAGCTACGACAACTGATCAATCAGAATGTGCAACATCTCAGGGTGTTCCTCGTCCGCCTTTCGCAGCCAACAATCAACATCCCACTCCCATTCCAAACCGTCCCAAAAACCTGCTTCCGCAACAGACATGAACGGGAAAGCGGCTTTGGCATACAACTCTAGATAAGCTTTCGAAATGGCTTGGTTCCCCGCCCACCTACGGAACCAGAATGACAAAGTTTCTCCTGTTTTAACCCTACAATGAAACAGATATGAAACGGAAAGGCCTATTGAGCCTTCACAATCGTTGATCAATATTAAACCACGCCACCATATGTAATCCCTCTTTGTTATAACACTCTTATCATTGACAAACATCCACTACAAGAAAATATCATTAGCCAGGTGACTATGCCAGGTGTTTTTCACCTCGCTAATTAATGCACTTGCGGGGTGATATTCACCTCGCAACACTTTTTTTATATTAAAAAGAAAAGATAAGGTTTTCCATCTCGCAACAGATGGGGGAAAATATGAAATTTTTGAAAAGAACGTTGCGAAGTGATAAACACCCCGCAACGGTTTTTAAAATTTTGGGGGGAAATTTACTTATAAAATTACTGCTGCGTCAGTGGTTGCAGGGAGCTGTATTGTCACGTCAGATTTTGCAAGGGGAGTTGCACCCCGCAACTCCCAATGGTAAAAAAAGATTTATTCTCTCTCTTTCCATTGTAAACCTCTTCCTTCTTCATATTGCTCTTTTTATTTTCTCCCAAACCTCTCTCACGAGTTTCATATGTTTTCTTCTCACACCTTGTTTCCAATCAAACTCTCATTATCTCTTCAACAAAATCACATATTATACATGAACAAACAAGCAGATCTACTGTGTCGGAGAAACGGCGGTGGTGCAACAGCAGATCTACATGCTTTCACGTTTGGTTCACTCTACTCATTTCCAACACGAATCGAACTCTCTCTTCACCTTTCTCAGCAACCAGCGTCGGCGATTGCACTCTTAAGTTCAAGGTGAAGACAAATGTCGTTTGTATCGGATCTGATTGTTATTGTTTCAGTATCACAATTGTGTCGGTGTTGCAGAATATTATGAAACAATATTGATGTAAGTGAGTTGATAAGCGTTGTTGATGATTTAAGTTGTGTTTCGTGTCGGTGTTTCGATTGTGTTGTGTTGCAAGGTTGAGGTGGTATGGAGTTTTTGAGGAAGATGAAGTTATGTTAAGTGGTGTGAGCATGTTTTGTTAGTGTTTTTCGCGGTGGAGAAGCAAGGTGTTTGCAGTGGTGTAGGTTTGTGAACGTTGGATGAAGTTGGAGTGAGATCTTTAGTGTTAATTTCTGGGAAAGGAGTTGCGGGGTGCTTTTCACCCCGCAAGTTTCTGCCACTTTCTGCTCCACTCTGCTCTGAATCATCTGCTACTCACCTGCTCTGACAAGTACTGAACTCTGGTGAAAGGAGTTGCGCCTAGCAATGTTGCGGGGTGCTTTTCACCTAGCAATGTTGCGGGGTGCATTTCTCCTTACAAAAAGTTGCGACTAACGTTTTTGCGGGGTATTCCGTCCACCCCGCAAAAGTTACGTTGCAGGGTGATATTTGCTTTTGCGGGGTGCTATTCACCTGGCAAATTGGAGTTTTTTTTGTAGTGATCTTAACCTTCGGATTGATATATCTATGCTTAAGCAAGTTTAACCAAATCGCGTTTTCCTCGGATAAGATTCTCCATTTCCATTTCATAAGGAGTGAGACATGCATACAATTGAAATGGTGGCGATAAAACGAAAGTGAATATAGGGGAATGGCGTTCAAAACAGAATTTATCAAAACCACCCTCCCTCCTATGGAAAGTAATCTCCCTCTCCACTTGTCTAGTCTTCTCCCAACATCTCTAATCACATCTTTCCACATACCCACCTTCCTCGGACTATCTCCGATCATAACACCTGAGAATTTGAACGGAGGCGCACCTATGCCACAAGTAAAAAAAGATGACGACATCTGAAGAATTCTATAGCTCAAGTTAATCCCATAAATATTACTCTTGCAGAAATTAACTTTAAGCCCAGACATGAGTTCAACAACACACCCTTTAACGGAAAAATAATGATAAAAGAGAGCAAGCATAAAGTAACAACAAGCCAAGAGTACAAAAACTATTATAGAGACCTCAAACAACCAAAGGAAAACAAAAATAACTAAAAACAAAACAACGCATAACAATCAACACAACATAAGAATCAAACCAAAATAATAACACAAGAGACCCAAAACTTGCTGCAAAAATTAGAAAGATCAACTGACCACCAAACACATCTCATTGATCTCAATAAGCCCAAGCACTCCCAATCTAAAAGAAATAGTTCGAGAAGAATTGCATCACATTGCAATATTGGCAAAACTACCATAACTATATTGAAATTTTATAAACTTAGTAATAATAAATATATATGCACATACATATTACATATTGATCCAAATATCCCATACTTTACAAAAGGAAACCCTAAATGTTGATAGGAACATCATTATTCAAATTAATCAGAAGGATAATTATAAAAACCATGAGAGTTAAGATGTCCAAAAGAAGAAGAACCTTGATGGTTAAACCTAATCAAATCAGCATTAGCAGCATCAAGTTCTTTTTGAAGGCTAAGAAGTTGTTTCTGAAGAACTGAAATAGCTCCAACACAACCATAAACAGGATCTTTAATCCTTGCTTCAGCTTCATAAGCTAAAGAGTTCACTGCATCTTCCCTTTGATGAGGTAACACTTCATTCAGAATTTTGCTAACATTACTTGCACCAAATATTTTATGAACATTTACAAATTTATGAGGCTCTTCTGGTGGAAAATAGGGTGCAAATATGCAATCTTCGTTGCATTTTCTTCTTAGAAACTTGCAAGCAGCACATGGAGGATTTGAGTAGTAGCTAGATGCCATCACTATCTAATTAAAATCACTGTAAACCAAACAAATTAAAACCAAATTATTTATGCATATAATCAAACAAATAAAATTAAAGTTGACAGATTTAATTAATTTTAATCATAATTTGAAAAAAAAAAATCAAAATAAATTAACTAAGGACTAAAACACCAAGAAAATAAAAAAATTATCTTGTATTATTTCCTTTTGCACCCAACAAATCAAAACATAAACAAAACCAAACTAGCTAAATTGAAAATTTTAATTTCATTAATATATCAAAATAATATAATAAAATTATAAAATTAAACTGAAATCTCTTTCTAATTCTCATCCATAACTATTTTCATAGTAATATATATAATTCTGTGAGAAATAATTAGTTTAATCTCTTTCATATTTCATAGATCTACAATGATATATATCTAAACTAGGGTTAGGGAGATTTTATTTGTTTGTTAATCTCTCTTTCTTCCTTTGTGATGTTCACATGGAAGCGGCTAGGAACAACAATATAGAAAAACACACCTACCACTAGACATGTGAAAGTTTCTTAATTTTCAACTCTTTCCAATTTTGGAAGATGCATTGCATGCGTTCCAAAACTTTCAAAAAAAACCAAAAGCATGATGATCTAATAATAGACACATTACTTTTTATTACAGACAAAACTTGAAATAAAAACCATATATGTTTTGGCATGAAATCTATACCTTAAGGTTTTATTGAACAAAACGTGTTAATTTCGATCATTACCTTTTCCACCCTTAGCTAGGCTAGATCTTTTCAAGATCTACTCTTAGAGAGAGATTCTTTGAGAGAGATATTAGAACCCTAGTTAGTTAGTTATAAATAGTTGAAGGAGAAGACAGGATGAGAGAAATCCGCAAATTCATATAGTAACGACATGAGAGTGTATAGAGACTAGAGAGGAGGCAAAGAGCATTTTTCTGGTGAGAAATTAATAATGGAAACAAAAGCAAAAGGCAATGTGAAAAAGAATGACTATGACATACACTTTTCATTATAATAATAAATATATTAAACACTACTAGAATAGTCAAGTTTAACTGAAAGAGTATTTTGACATCAAATGCTTCCCTTACATCGTATTTACTGTTTATAAATAGGCCGTTGAAAATGGTGAATCACGTCCGGAAGATTTTCAGTCTGTTTAAATCAGCTGCTGAGTGGTTTAACGACGCGGTGCGAGGTTCAAGACTTAGCGGCCTCTGCATGACGGGGTACATGTAACGCCCCAGACTTCTTTCGGGATGATCGACTGACCCCACAAACCAACACGGGTCTTTTCAGCATGCTTTGACCTCACTCGCACGCTTTCCGGGAAACTTTCCAGAAGGTCACCCATCCCAATACTACTCCAAGTCAAGCACGCTTAACTGTGTAGTTCTTATGGAACGGGCTCCCGAAAAGAAGATGCATCTTGTTGGTATAGGTAGTACCCATCAATCCTTATAAGCTTTCCTTCAACCATGCAGTCCCATACCTGCACGGCTTTAGGATCCCTCTCATTCCGATGTGGCGACCACCCTAGCCCCAATTGGCCCCAGGTGTTCCATGCGGTGCAACCACCCCTCGCCTTCTTCGGCCTCGGGTGTTACATGCCCACCAGCTTCCGCATGGTTCATCCTCGAACCACATCGTACTGGGAGAGGTCTGGCTCTGATACCATTTGTAACGCCCCAGACTTCTTTCGGGATGATCGACTGACCCAACAAACCAACACGGGTCTTTTCAGCATGCTTTGACCTCACTCGCACGCTTTCCGGGAAACTTCCCAGAAGGTCACCCATCCCAATACTACTCCAAGTCAAGCACGCTTAACTGTGTAGTTCTTATGGAACGGGCTCCCGAAAACAAGATGCATCTTCTTTTCGGTAGCTCATTCCATAAGAACTCCACAGTTAAGTGTGCTTGACTTGGAGTAGTATTGGGATGGGTGACCTTCTGGGAAGTTTCCCGGAAAGCGTGCGAGTGAGGTCAAAGCATGCTGAAAAGACCCGTGCTGGTTTGTGGGGTCAGTCGATCATCCCGAAAGCAGTCTGGAGCGTTACAGTACACCACCATCAGCACCGGCATGCAGGGGGCATTTGTGGAGCGCTGGCACAAGGAGACGTCCTCTTTCCACTTGCTGGTGGGGGAGATGACGATCACCTTGCATGATGTGCAGTGTCTTCTCCACCTGCCCATCAGGGGACCGCTGTTGACCCACTCCCGGATCCAGAGGGTCGAGGCCAGTGAGTGGATGGTGCTCTACTTGGGTATGGAGCCCGAGGTTGCTCACTTTGAGTGCATCACGACATCTGGGCCTCATATCAGGTTCACCACACTGAGCCGCTATTTCGAGCACCACCTGGACGCGGCGGCCGATGCCGAGGAGGCGGGTGACGAGCTATTCACACAGTACCACCGCGGATGCGCTCTCTGGTGCTGGTACATGCATGTGGTAGGCGTTGCTTGCTTTGTGGACAAGAGTGTAAGGTACGTCGACGTGACCTACCTCCGCTACTTCATGGACCTGGATACCGTTCACCAGTGGAACTGGGGGGCAGCTACTCTGGCATACCTCTACCAGAAGCTGAATGAGGCCTCCAACTGGAGGACGAGGCAGTTGGTCGGATCCTGCACACTACTTACGGTACGTTTCATTTTAATTGTTTCGTATTTATTTATGTTTCGTATTTATTTTGAATACATTATCGTGTTTCTGTTTCAGAGCTGGATCATCTCCTACTTCTCCCGCATCCACGGCTTTCACATCGATCCTGTGTACGTGGACGCCATGCCCAGGGCCGCCAGATACGTTCTCCAGAGGGGGAACGATGCGGTGGGACCATACCGTGGATACCTGGACCACACGATGCACGACGACGTCACCTGGAGGCCGTTCAGCGACTACACTCGGATTGTCCCCTTTGACGGCATTGCTCTATATTCAGGCTGGTTGGCATGCGGGACCGGCATCATGGTCCGGTATCTCCCTGAGCGGTGCATGCGTCAGTTCGGATTCGTGCAGCGGATACCCAGGTCACCCTTTGAGGCTGGTCCCGACACAGTGACCCGAGTGCAGCTCACTGCCATATGGGAGGACTGGCAGCATCATGTGGTACCGCAGGAGTACCGTCGCACTCGGGTCACACAGGACTGGCACAGTGAGGAGGGATACGTCACATGGTTCTACCGGGTGTCACATCCTCTGCTGAGACCCGACGTTCCCGGCGCTCCTAGGCCAGCACACGAGGAGATCCTTGAGAACCAGCAGGCCGAGGATGACCACGCCATTGATCTCATGCCGATCTGCCAGCGGATAGAGATGCTTGGGCGGGACGCGTTGGATCGAGGTGTCGTTCAGCAGGGCGGTCCAGAGGCAGTCGCCGTGATGGAGATGATCGTCACTGATGCGGGCCGTGCGGCGACATACAGGCAGCAGAGGAGGTCCCAGGGAGAGAGGGTTAGGCACACCCAGTAGTGGTCGGGTTTATTTATTTTTTGTTTTCGGATTGTATCTTTCGCACATTATTATTATTATTTGGATTTGGATCGGCTTGTATATATTACTTTTTTTTATCATATTACTATTTTCACCTTTATATGTCTCTTATTTTATTTCCCGGTTTCCTTTAATTAAAAATACGAAACTGTTAAGAAAAACATAAAAAAAAATCTCTGTTTCTGCATAATTCGGAAGTGCATTTCCGAAACCCCCCAAAATCTGAACAAAGGTGTTTTCGGAAGTTCATCTCCGAAGACACCCCCCATGAGGTGTTTTCGGACGTTCACTTCCGAAAACACCTCATGGGAGGTGTTTTCGGAGATGCACTTCCGAATGGTGGAAATTTTTTTAAAAAAATCAAAGCTTCGGAAGTTCATTTCTGAAGCAGGGGTAATTTGGGTTTTTCGCTGGGGGTGACCCCCATAGTAGGGATGTCAATGGGGCGGGGCGGGGGCGGGGGATACATTCTCATCACAATCCCCGCACTCGAATTTATTCCCCATCCCCACTTCGGGTCCCCACTACGGGGGGAGTTTGTCCCCCATCCCCATCCCCGCGGATCCCCACGGGTCCCCACGGATCCCCATGGTTCATGCAGAGATCCATAAATATGATTTTTTTATTTATTATTTTAAATCAAATTAATAGTAAAAGTTTAAAAAACTAACCACAAGAAATTTAGAAATTATTCTTTTATGATAAATATATTGTTTTAACAATATTTAATCTATAATATTGAGTGTCGTGACCACCAAAATTTCAAACTAAAAAAATTGAAATAATCATTTATATCTCACTCTTCTACTAACAATACATATATATTTTAAATTTGTGTATAAAATTAATTATATGAAATGACAAATAAACTTCCATAATAATTTAAAATTATATAAAATTTAAGGATATTATGTTACTTTAGGCGGGGCGGGGACTCCACGGGGCGGGGGATATTTACGCCACCCCCGTCCCCGAAGTGACTTCGGGGAGACTTTGTTCCCCATCCCCGTCCCCGCGGGGAAAAATATCCCCGTCTTTGGGGCCCCAAACGGGAAATCCCCACGGGGATCCCTGCTAATGGAGGCAAGTTGACATCCCTACCCCATAGGGAGGTGGCTAAAGAAATTTTCAAAATGTATGTTATTAATCTCATATTTTATTTATTATTTATTAACCAAATTTACTACTTAATTAATTAATACAATTTATAACATTAACCAAATTCTAACATGAATTTTTTTTACATTTCATTAATCAATTATATTTGTTATATTTCATATATTTTATAATTTAACATCATATGATTAATAAAGTATAAAGTTTATATTTGTTAATGATAAACTTTATATTTGTGTTAACAAATAGTTTTAAAAATAATAGTTTTTTTTAGTAATGTTATTCTTACACCAATATTTACATCAAATATTGTTCACTGTATTTATACGGTGAACAGTGTTTTTTAAAATAAAATAATAATATTTTAAAAAATTATTTTTTATTTTATTTTAAAAAACACTGTTCACCGTATAAACACGGTGAACAGTATTTGGTGTAAGTATTGGTGTATAATATGGGTGTAAGAATAGCATTATATATATATATATATATATATATATATATATATATATATATATATATATATATATATATATATATATATATATATATATATATTTGTTTTTTTGTGTTATATATTTAAACAAATGAGATTTAAACTCTCTAAAAATAATTATTAACACAATATTTATGTTGATTATCGTCCTATTAATCTTTTAATGGTCCAAATTTGTTATAGACTTAAGATTAAAATAGATTTTAAAGAGATTAGTAAGTCATGTAAGAAATTTTAAAAGGTTAAACTAAATTTTAAGAAAATTCTTTAACAACTAATAAGATAAATTCAAATTTTATATATTTAATGTAGACCTAATCTGTTTAAGCAAAGTTCAATCCGAATCAACTTTTATTCCCATTCCTAAATATAACTATATATGTCAACTATAATCGATTGTTTCATGATAACTTATGGGCATTACAAAATGATGATGGTGATATAAATGATTGAACAAATTAAATAATCATGTCAAAAGAATCAAATTAAATAAGCAATTCCTTTTAAATAAAGCATACCCCAATTGATCTTTACATGATTAATTGCTATCAAACAAATTCAAAAAAAAAATTATGATCAATACAAATATGGAATGCCATACTTTGAATCTTCCAGTATGCTTTTTGTTAGGATTTGTTTAAACAAACATTTGATGATTAGATATTAATATTGAAGAAAAGATCGGAAAAAAAAATGCTTGAAGGTAAGGGAAAGCAAACTAGAGAGTAATCCAAAGTGACATTGGTCTTAAGGGTGCGTTTGTTTGACGGAATTAAATTGCTATTTTTTTAATGTTATTCTTTGGAACGTTGATTTGGGGAATTTTATTCCCATTAATTTATTTGGTAAGTAATCAAGATTTTTAAATTTTACTTTATTTATAATTTTAAAAATTTAAAAATTTAAAATAATGTGTTGAATTAATATAAAAGTGGGTAGTTTGAGTTGGTTATTTTTTATTCCTATGAGAATATATAATTCTCATTCTTTGACATGAGAACAAATAATTAAAATTTCTTGAATAACTTATATTCCTGGGTATTATTTATTCCAAGGCATTTTATTCTTTCCCATCTACCAAACAAATGAATAATTATTTCCAATCTCAAGTTCTCAGGAATCTTTTTTCTAGCACCGAAACAAACACACCCTAAAGAGTAATAAATGTTTATAAATTTTTACAATAGAATGATTAAACCTACCCAAGGAGACAGAAGCCTCTCTCTTACACCTAATAAAAAATGATGGAGAAACAACTACACTAAACGAGAAAAATAAAATAGAGGATCCCGTTAAAAGGAATCACGATAGAAACTTAGAAGAAGCGACTAGATATTTAGAGGAAGGAATTAAAATAGACTACAGATTCTAGGGTTATGAAAGAAAATAAGTCTTGCTTCGGCCACACATAAGAGATCTTTAGGAGGAACTGTTTCTGTCTAGTCAAATCCTAGAAGAAAGCACAACAATTAAAGGTCATATATGATTTTGGCTCTAGTTGATGACACAGTGGAAAAGAATGATCCAATCAGTCACAAAGGTCCAAGATAAAAATATTTGTGCCCCTAGAGATGTCAGAATGATGACATCAAGAAATATATATCTCTGTCATTCAACAAAAGATTATAGGACCTAGTAAGTAGGATTAGGTCTGCCCTAAAGGAATATCCTAATTTAAGCAAAGAAAAGAAGCAAAGAATGATCGTTAGATAACAAAATGAATAATATCTCGTCACTTGGCAATATGAATGCTTCAGATGAAAATCAAAGGCTCGAAAATCCTAGGAAAATTCCTATAAATAAGGACTACAAGCATCAAATTAAATGCGCACATAAAATCTCTTAACAATTCCATACCTCTTGTTAGTGCGATAAAGCATCAAGCAAGAGATTTGGAAGTATTTCGGGTTTTATTGTATCCATAGGAATCGGTGCGAGAGAAAGAATGTCGTTCAACAGTTTCCGCGTTTCTGAGTTTGAGTTGAATGGTTTAAAGCTTAAACGGCATAAATTAAATTATGAACAAGAAAATAAACGCATTATTTGGATAAAAGAGAACTTGTCGGAAATGAATTTCATCTACCCTTCAAATACTTAAACTTATTACTCAATTGCACTCAACCTAAATTACTCGTCAATATCATCATGTATCACTTACAACACAGGTTATGTCTAACACAAAGTTGAGATATCAACCGTTTTGATCACGTCGGTGATGTCTTGCGCAACTCAACCAACACGGAGGCATTAAGAGTCGATACCCATTGTGATTACTAAGCTTAAATCTATCTCTAGAGTCTAGAACCTAGCAAGTATTCATCCAAAAATAAGATTTGAGGAGTATATGTTTATAGCAACTCAAATCCAAGCACAAAGCAAAAACAAGAATAAACATCAACATTGATTTGTAAACTAGATTTTATACAATGCCATGAGCAACAATATACATACAAAATGAGTAGACTTACATACAAAACCCCAACAAATGAAGGTACAAAGAGAAGAAACAAGAAGATGATCAAGAATCTCTCGGTTTGTCAACTCCGATTGAAGTAAACTCACCTCCGATCATCGAGATGCAACCCTAAATGTTGTTTTTTAGGCTTTAACATTAAATAATGAAGTTGATGGAGTTGGGGGAGCAAAAAATACTCAAACCATACCTAAAATATGAATGAATGGTATTTATACAAAAATTGAAAAATTGCAGACTATGCTAAGCCCCAAATTTGGCGCTTAGTGTGCTCCCACTTATTGCACTAAAACCACCATATCGTGCTAAGCCCCAAATTTGGTGATTAGCGCCAAAATCTCTGTCCAGAATTTCTAGAGCACGCTAGGACCGCGCTCAGCCCGCCCTGGGACTCATTATTTCCATCAAAATTGCATTTTTGAAACTTTGCTTGTGGCTCTTATTACTCAATGCTCAAACCATGAAATAAATACCTATAAAAGAGATGAAAAACTATCAAACGATACAATATTGACACGAAAAACACGATTATACTCAATATGTTTATATTTACATACAAATTGAGGTTTATTTACTCTATTCCAACGAAATAAGTCGATAAATGCCATAAATCTATACACAAATATAACTACTATTTTGCACTTATCACCTCAAATCTCTGATAATCATTAACTTAAACTTTAAAGTGTGTGCACGTCTTTCCCCTCCCCCTTCCTCTATCCTTGTTAAGTAACTTAAATAAATAAAAAAACAATAAATTTTTCTAAACTTTTGATTCCCACTCATTTGGTAAAGAAGCCTCACCATCAAAATAAATACTTACACTTTTAATAACTTTTTGTTATCTATGAAAAATGATTGAATACGTTAAATTTGATATTTGATTTCAACGAATTCTTTTTTATGTAAATAGAAATATTTTATTTTATGTTATTCTTATGTGTCTAATTAGTTAAAATGTGTGTAGGTACATATGATTGCAATTAAAGCATGAATTAGTTAACTTATTTTAATCACTTTTGTAATTAGATCCTTACAAATAAGAAACAAGAATCAACTTGTGTACGCTATCATCATACACATTTATTATATTGCTTTTATTAACATATCAAATAGGTTGGTTGTTAATATTAGTGAGTCCATTCCATGATAAAATATTTTTTTTAAAAATAAAGTTTAAATTAACTGGTGGCACCCCAATCATAACTTTAATTATTGAAAATGTATATTATAATTTATTAATAAATGACTAAATATAGAATTCAAAACTTGAATTAAATATGTTGATTATTTTTCTAGTATCTTTTTAGTAGTCATTTTTTGTAAAGATTTAAGGTAAAATATATTTTTAAAGTGAATAGTAATTCATACCAGGCTTTTTAAAATATTAAACTCAATCTAAGAAAACTCTTTAACAATTAATAATTTACATCCAAATTATATATTTAAAGTAGATTGAATTGATTTAAGCAAGACTGGACTTATACTCCTCTAAATATTACTATATGTGTCAACCATATATATAACCGATTGATTCATGATAATTTATGGGCATTATAAAATGTAGGTGGTCATATGAATGATTCGTTAAATTAAATAATCAAGTCAAAAGAGTCAAATTAAATAAGCAATTCCATTTAAATAAAGGATACCACAATTGATCATTACATGAATAATTGCTATCAAATATGGAATGCCATACTTTGAATCTTTTGTGTAAACAAACATTTGATGGGTGGGATATTAATATTGAAGAAAAAATCAAAATAAAGATGTTATATATACTTACTTTATGATCATGTAAGAAATAAATAAAATGATTGGTACCAATACATGGCCCCTAATGATTAGAGAAGTCCAATTATTGGTTGATAAGATATCAAAACTGTTGGTAGAATCATAAAATATATATTAAATATAATTTTAAATTATAAGATAAAATAATTTAAAAAATAGTTAAATATGTTTTTGGTCTTTATAAATATTTTAAATTTTATTTTTAATCTCTATTAAAAAAAGATATATTTGAATTGCTATAAAAAATTATATACATGGAGTTTTAGTCCATATTATTTTTTAAAATTTTGAAAATTATTTAATTATTCTTTAACTTTTAATTTTTTTAATAATTTATTTCTTGCATGTTAAGAATACTGTAAAATATTTAATTATTAAATTTTAGAATTTTTTAAAGTAAGAATAATTAAATATGAATTTTTTAAATTTTAATAAATAATGATAAAAATAATGAAAATCTCGACTTAGAAATTAAATTTTTTTAGTTTTTTTATAAGAAACTTTTTATAACGTTCTAAACATGTCTGCAAAATATCCATTCAAAAATACACATTGGTTTGACAGCAGAGACTAAAACTACATGCATAATCATTTTGTAGGAATCAAAACATACCATTTTTTATAGGGATCAAAAATAAATTTTAATAATTTATAGGGACCAAAAACATGTTTAACCCTACAAAAATAAGAATTTGGGTGGATAGTAGAATCAACCTTTTCAAAACTATCTTGTAGTGATTTCTCACTAATTATATTTAAATATATTTTCTTGTCATATATCTTATTAAATGTATACCTTCTTAACATAATTTATCTCATTTGTTTTAATTTTGTTAGAGCTAACGGTAGAAAACCTCCATTGAAGCACAAGATGAAGAAGATGAAGATGAAAGAATTGCATAGAGAGAAATATAGAGAAATTGTAACTAATTGTCTATCTCAAAATGTAAAAAATAAATTCGGTTACAAATGCAACTATCAATGGGTTTATATACTAACACCCAAAGATAAATTCTAACCAAATTAAATTCAAATGCGAACTAAACTCTAATGCAAATAAAACTAGAGTTATCCAGAATTTGGATACATTTTAACATCGTCCTTTAATCCATATTCAGCTTTAAAAATCAACAACACAAATTTCATCACTCAAATTGATGAAGTGTTCAATTTTAATCGCCTTGGATCAGAAGGAGACACACAGGAACGGGAGATTCCTCTAGATTAAGGTAATTATGGATTTGAAGCAACCCCTGAAAAGAGGTACAGTGGTTAGGTTTAAATAGAAGATGCTCTGAGTTCATTTCAAATATGAGCGACTCCTCACCTTTTGTTTTGTATGTGGGAGAATATGCCATCAAATGAAGGACTATGAAGCTTTAGGAGATTTGAGCGAAGAAGGGTTTGAAGATATTAAGAATAAGATATATCCTTTAGACTCTAGCTAAGAGCCTCACCATTTCCAAGAGTTATGGAGGAACCACAAAGGAAGGAGTTCAGCTTTGAAAGTTGCAGTAGGAGTCTTTTCAACATTTCTTTGAGTCAAAGCAAATGTGGTTCCAAGGGGAAAGAGAAATAATGGAAGGTTGAAGATGAACAAATGATAGCAAATGATAAGCAAACTAAGGAATATAGAGGAGAAAAAGAGGGGACGAAACAAACCAATATGCGGGAGATTGAATCTGTGGTTAAGTCTTTAGCGGCAGTGGACATATCTAAAACAGGGAAAGGCAAAGGACTAACTCAACAATCAATCATAAACCCTGTTGTTGAAAGAGAGTTTGATATGTTCACAAAATTCTTTTATGTTTGGTAATAAAAAGTAAGGTTGTCATCGCTAAGATTTAGGATTTATCAAGTTGAATAAATCATTTAAATCTTTATTTTTTCGGTTGTTGTAAGAATAAGGGTTAGAGTTTATTGGCTTGAGTTCTTCCTTGCTTAAACATGGCATCATTAAGAAATTCAACCGAAATTGAAGTAAGTATGACATCAAGTTATTGTATTTTTGCTGTTGCATTTTATTTATCAATGAAATTAACAAATTTTTCCACTACGTTTAGGTACGATGATGCATAGTTGTATGTCAGTTAGGTTGAGCAGTAACAACGAAAATTTATCACCTGGTCAACGTGTCAAAATCAACTTCACCTCCTTCAAGTGTGTGTTGGATATATTGAATCCCTTCTCAATCTCAGGTGGTCTGTTATGGGAATTAGTAAGTAGATGTGATACACATAGTAGAGGTTTATGGTTAGGGATAGGATAGTTTCATTTACTCTAGTTGATGTTTGTTTTGCTCTTAGGAAGTCTCTAGTGGTTAAAAAAGACCAAAAATGTGAAACTTTAAGTCTATTTAAAGAGGTCGAGGTAACCATTCGGAATATTGAGCAATAACTTCGCATCCACAATGTTAGAATAGACACTTTAGCTAGACTCAATATATTACTAGCATTTGTCGAGTTCTACTTTCCCAAAATAGAAAATATGGTATTTACAGGATTTATTAAAGAACTAGATGATTTGTATTCTCTTGATACATATAATTGGGGTCTTGTTGTTTATAACTTTTTATTTTGGTAGATAACTGATTGATTGGTTGCAACTGAGAAATAACGGTTGCATGACATAGTCAATGTTGCTATGTTTGGACAAGGATAACAGTTTGTGGATGCTCTTGACCATCAATGATTGATATATGAGAATAAAGAATTTATAGAGAGGATATTCGTTCTTGAGGATGAAATGAAGATGATGAAAGATGCGAGAGTTAACACATATGCTTTTGTGAATGTTATGAATGAAGATGAAATAGAAAGTTTCTACTTCATCTTCATTCATAACATTCTCAAAAGTATTTGTGTTAACTCTCGCATCTTTCATCATCTTCATTTCATCCTCAAGAACAGTTATCCTCTTTATAAACTTTTTATTTTCAACTATCAATCATTGAAGGTCATAAGCATCCACAAATTGTTGTCCTTGTTCAAACATAGCAACATTGACTATGTCATGCAGCAGTTCTTCCTCAGTTGCAACCAATCTATCAATTATCTACCAAAACAAATAGTTATAAACAGCAAGACCCTAATTTTATGTATCAAGTGAATCCAAATCATCTAATTCTTTAATAAATCTTGTAAATACCATATTTCCTATTTTTGGGAAGTAGAACTCAACAAACGTTAGTAATATGTAGAATCTAGCAAAACTAACTATTCTAACGTTATGGGTGCAGAGTTCTTTCTCAATATTAAGAACTGTTACCTCAGCCCCTATAAATAGACTTAAAGTTTCACATTGTTGGTCTTCTTTAACCACTAGGGACTTACCAACGATAGACAACCCAAGAGCAAAACAAACATCAACAGAGGTAAAGAGAACTATCATATCCCTAACCATAAACCCCCTACTACGTGCATCACATCTACTTACTAATTTCCATAACATACCATCTGAGATTGAGAAGTTATTCAATATATCCAACGCCCACTTGAAGGAGATGCATTTAATTTTGGCACGTTGACCAGGTGATAACTTTTTGTTGATACTGCTCAACCTAACTGGCATACAACTATGCCTCCTTCATACTTAAACATAATGGAAAAATTTGTTAATGTCATTGATAAATAAAACGCAATAGCAAAAATATAATAACTTGATGTCATAATTACATCAATTACGGTTGAATTTCTTAATGATGCCATGTTTAAGCAATGAAAAACTCAGGCTGATAAACTCTAACCATTATTCCTACAACAACAAAAAAAATAAAGATTTAAACGATTTACTCAACCTGATAAACCCTTAACCTTAGAGGGGATAACCTTACTTTTCATTACCAAACTGAAAAGAATTTTGCTAACATATCAAATTATCTTTCAACAATAGAGTTTATGATTGATTTGTGAACATATCAAACTCTTCTGCAACAAAAGAGTCGAAGAATTTTGTGAAGATATCAAACTCTCTTTTAAAGTTTCAATTTTCCTCTTTCAACAACAGAAAAGAGAATTTTGTGAGAGAAGAAAATGACATCGGAGAATTTGAATAACTAACCTTAAGAGAGAAGAGAGTGTCGGTACTAGATAGAGAGGGAGAGAGTGCACTATTGTCACCGATTTTGGATCGAGAGTGTAGTTGAGGTTGTTGGTTTTGGATCTGTGAGAGAGAATACCGCTGCAACTTTAATTCTCATTTCTCTTAGTTTCTCGTGAAGTGTTTGTGTAGTTGGTGGGTTAACTCTAAAATTCAAAGCCAAATGACAAAATTACCCTTACCAATTAGATGGATTACGAAAACACCAATATATTTATATGGTGTAGTGTAAATCTGAGTGTCAACATATCATTTCTAGATAGTGGAATTGAGAAGAACGTCATTTATCCTTGAATTTCTTAAAAGGACCAAACAGTATTGGAACTTAGAAACATTGTTCATCTCAAATTTGTCTTAGTATTAAAATTTCCAATGACTGGAAAGGAACGCTAAGAAAGAAACCTTCCAAACAACCAATTTTCTATCTACATATATACTAATTGTATTTGAAAACTTAATACAAGATTATGCAAAAGAATAAATGACTTTATGTTACACTAAACATCACTTAGAACAGTGATGGCGTCAGAAAAATTATGAAGTCTGGACAAACTAAAAGTTTTTTTATTTTAGTCCCTCACTAACTAAGAGTTTCAATTTTTGCCCTTTCTTCTTAGTCTCAAAGAAATTTTGGGTCAGTACCTGCGCAGGTGCCCAGCCTGGCCGGACCTTGGATCTACCACTGACTTGGAAAGATAAGGTCAAATAATAAACGTGAGCTATCGTGTCATTCTTCATGTCATAAGTATATAGTTCATTCTTCATGTCATAAGTATACAGTTCGACAGACATTTTGATTAGCAATTTTCCATTTTGAAAACTAAGAAAATTCATTATCTTGATTAACAAGTTCCTAATCAAATTCCTATGTACATGTATATGTATACTAATAACATGTCAAAACTTAACAAAAGTTAATGCATAGAGAAAAATAACAGAATTCAGTGCTATGCATTACATATTGGAAGTCAGAGAAACTTTGTCATCTAGAAAACCAAAAGGATTGATCCAATGACATAATAGTTTTAATCAAGAAAACATACTAGTCAACATGAGTAAAATTCAGATCTTTGAAGAAACAACATTAATCAACGTTTTCTGTTCTCATTTCATATCAAGATATCAGAATGAAATGAAATGAAATATTGAAATCAGAAGTAAAAATATAGCAATAAGCATTCGTACCTGTAGTTAAATCAAGCTGGTCCCAATGTTTTTCTACATGGATTCTTTAGTGCTTACTTCTTAGTATTTTGTTGTTCTAAAGTGCAGCTCCTCATGCGTTTTTGTAGAAAGTTGCATATTTAGTTTGGTGGTTGAAGAAGTTAAACCAAATTTATGACAGCGCCCTTCTTTTTTACCTATTCTGTTTCATATTAAATATCACATTTAAGTTGGGCACATCTTTTGAAAAATTTATCAATTAAAAATTGAGCACTTGTGTTTTTTTACATAACAGAATTTATGACCAATCTTTATTGTTCTTCTCTTACTCGACCTACCTTTATTTGCTAATCACACTTTTCATTTATGAGATTGGGACTTGACTAGTTCAACCAATTACACTATATTTGCTAATGAAACATATTCACACAAAAAATGACAATCTATCATTATTGGTTAATGTACAGTTCTTGTTTAACAATGGTGTAACATCCAATTTGAGTGGTGGGTTCCACCATGAATTGTTCATGAAATGTACCCATTCTCTTACTAGGAATATCAATTCCAAGATCCTTAAAGTTTGGTAATCCCTCTACTTGAATGCCATCTCCACATATCAGAAACTGATTACCAATTATGAAGGATCCCGAGACTCTGATTGCAACACCATCTTCACCGTGCGCTCGACATTGAAGCTTCTCAACCACGTGCACTAACTTTTCCGGTGGCCATTCGCCGATTAATGTTGTTCGGATACTCGATAGAGTTGTGAAGATATTGTTAGGACCAACATGTTGTTTCCCAGAGAAACTGCAAAATATACATGAATAATGTTAGAACACACTCTTTTGACCTTTCTTATGCGAGCATTTTAATCTTTGAAAGTGTAAGCATTCAGCAATTTAGTCCCTCAAATTTACGAAATAGCAAATTGGTGCAAAACTAAAACATTAAAAAAAGTACGCACCTGAAAATTGAGTTTTCGTTATATAAGTTCTTTGTATGTTGCCACAACTCGTCGGGTCCATCGAATAGTAAGTAATAATGTATTGTCAAAATCTGCAGAGAAAAATGCAAAGTAAAACCAGTTTCAGATTAAACCTTCTTAAACAACCGACACAAACTACTATCCATCAAAATCAATTATATCTATACGACGAATGAAGGTAATTATTATTTTTGAATTTTGTTACTTACGTCTGCCAGGTCCGTCATTCTTTGCTTAGGATCAAAAACACTGCGAACAAATCCTGCTAAATCTACCTTGGCAGTCTCGTACTTTGTGATGAAAGGGTGCAAAAGAAGCTGCAAACATAAAATTATCATGTTCATTTCATACTGTGATGTTTTTATCCAACGAGTGTCTAAATCAATGTTGTTCAAAATCCGCTACGCTGTAGTGCTATAGCGCGTCTATGATCGCTATTTGGTAATGCTTTGTACTAAACAGCGCATTACAAAACAACGGTGATTTATCTCATTTTTCTTACCTGTTCTGCCGTTGGTCTCTCATCTGGATCCTTCTGTAAGCAAGCATCAACAAAAGAGCAGAATTCAGGAGAAAACTTCTCTTTTGACGGTGATGGTGATGGATCATCAAGGATCTGCCACAAAAAGCAAGTATAGTTTTTTTCAGACGGAAATACATGCGTGCAATCGGACTAGTAGAATGTAGCTATCACGTGCGGTATCTGGTTTAACAAAAGGAAACAAATAATTCGAAGAAGCATCGGCACTCACCTGCAACATAAGATTGACAGGTCCTTCATTAGCCGTATATGGGAATTCTCCCGTACCGCACTCGAGAAGCGCAAGACCTAGGCTCCATACATCAGCAGGATAAGAATAGCTTTCATTTCGAATTCGCTCGGGTGACATGTATGTAACTGTACCAACGAATGTAGCACACTGAAAAGGTACATTATATATTAGTATTGTCCTTGAGTGACCAAAGAAAAAAGTTTACATTTGCAAACAATTCAACCAGACAGAAACCAATAGAGTATATACTAACCATTGCAACTGAATTCTCTAAGCCAGCACTAATACCGAAATCGGTAATTTTCGGCTCCCCTTTGAGATTAATGAGTAAATTGGCAGGCTTTATGTCTCTATGAACTAAATATCTGACTCCATGCAGATAGCTTAGACCCTTCAAGAAGATAAATATCAATCAAGTTAGCATATCTCAATTCTCAGTGTTCTTCGGTAATGATAAGTTCAAAATGAAAATAGAAGAATATGTTACTCACATGTAAGAGCTTCTGAAACATGGACGATAAAATAGGTTCAGGTATCATTCTTTGCCTTCGCAAAATATCTGCAAGTGATCCTCCGTTCATGTACTCCAAAGCTATACTTATTTGTCCAGAATCTGGAGTGTAAAATGCACCATGAAATTCCACAAGACCCTCGTAACAAGGCGCTTCACATAGTGTCCTTATCTCAGTAAGTAGCTGCTGCCGTTTCTCCTAATAGCCACAAAAAGTAACACCATAAGTCAACAGAAACTACTGTAATTTGCTCTTTTATCCCTTAGAAGCAGACATTAATCACATATCACCAATAGAGTCGTACAAATAAAGTGCCTAGCAACTCTATAACTTCAAATCCAATGTTGTCTGTTGCAGATTGTAGAAAATAGCGGTTTCTTCAAACTGTATCACACTATACTATAGTCCTAAAACGCCGTTATAACCACCGCTATTTGACAACACTGCACTAAATAGTGTATCGCGCAGAACAATTGGGATTTGTTCAAATAGCACCGCTATTTGACAACACAAATTGAGTCACACAAACAAAGTTTCTAGCAATTCCATAGCTTCAAAATACAGCATCAAGACTCAAGAGTGTATCACACATCATCAAGAAAATGCTACACATACACAGCCAGATAACAGTTACATATCTCGTCACATGTATACTGTCGGTGCCTTAACACCAATCATGAATAAGTCTATGACAGGACTAACCACAACAACAAGAGAAAACACATATTTCCATTAACAGAATTAAGAGACAACTGAAATTGGAGAGACCGAATAGACATTTCTTATACATTCAAACTGAAAAGAGGAATACAATACAATGGTATTATCTATTATTATCAATAACTACCAGAGTTTTAAATAAAGGTCCGCAACAGCGAAATGGGCTACTTCGACAAAACCGCAACGCAGCTGCAGTTAAGCCAGTATGAGCCGCAATTAACAGCAATTAGGAATCGCGATACAACCATAACCGCAACCGCTATTTAAAACCATGATAACTACCCTATGGCTATACAAACTTGCAAACTAAGTTTCCCCCTATAGAACTACAATTGATATCTATGCAACATGAGATTCAAATGGAAATTGTAAATTACGAAAAAAAATGGCATGAGAATTAAGAATACGCCAAATAGAATACCTTCTCAAAGATATTGATTTTCTTCAATGCAAGAACCCTATGAGTTGGTATATGCATAGCTCTTTGAACAACACTACTAGCCCCACTACCAATAGCTCCAAAAATCCTCATCTCATTAGAACCACACCTATATGTTTTCTCACCATCATCAATCTCATCATCAACAGACCTAGAAGTTGAGCACTTCTGTAACCCTAATTCATTGATATTGTAAACCCCATATGATCTACTCAACAAGTTTACAGTTCCACCATCTGAAAACTTGTCAACCAAAAACAAAATTCACATTAGACAACAAAAATCAACACTTTGCAATCTTGTTTCATCATAAGAGAGAAATAAAGAAAAGGGGTTACTGTGTAAGAATCATTAGGGTCTAATGATGAAGTTGATGAAAAGCCCTTTTCAGCATCGAATAAAGGTGCAAGCTTTTTTCTTAATTCTTCTAACCCAGACATTGATGAATCCAAAAACTTTAATGGGGTTTGGGAAAATTAACAGATTGTAGATTCTTTCCTTTTTGATTTTGTGTGTGTTCGTGAGTGTCTTGATGGTATCGCGGTTTATGTTTAAAACAGTCTCAATCTCAATTTCTAAAAGAATTCAATCTCAATTTCTAATTATACAATAGGTTTGTGGTTAAAATTTGAATAAAATAAGTTTGGCTTATCTATAATATAAGAAAATTTACTATTCTGGATTTCCCACAAATACCCTTTTATTATCTTAGTCTAAATTAACATTATGGGGGTACAAAATGTCTTTTACTGGTACATTCAAAACAATAAATTTCTGTTTTAAAAATAATCACTTTATTGTACCAGCACAAAAAGTATTGATTTGTTCTATTCACGTTTCTTTTTAAACAAATGGATATTGATTTCTCCCACCACTTTTTCTTCTCATCCCCAAAATTTCAGAAAACCCTAATTACTTTTGACAAAAGCCTACTCTTCTGCAGACATGAAGCTTCAAAAACGACTCTCTTGTCATTTCCACACAAACCTTTCGTTTGTCTCATTTGTTTTAGACTTCTCCTTCTCTCTTCATAACGTTGCAACTGACATCAAACTTCTCTTCCAAATTTAATCTCCTCTCAACTTTGCTATGGCAGGAACCTTTGAGAAATTGAAGTTCATCAATGAAACCAAGGAACTCTGGAAAATTGCAGTCAAAATCCATCACAAATGAAACCAAAGAGCACTTCGAGATGATTCTACACGACAAAGAGGTATGTTTGTCGTTATTGGGTTTTAACTTCAGATTTAGGGTTTCATCTTCTGCCGTTTTTCGCAAGGGTTATGGTTTGGGTATGAATTTTCGTATGGTTAGGGTTTCTGGAAATTTGTTTCTTTCATAAAAGATTCTTTGCACACAACTTCAAATTTAGGATTTCATCTGCTGTCGTTTTTTCGCAACGGTTCTGGTTTGAGGTAGGAATTTTTGTATACTTAGGGTTTCATAGTTAAGGTTTCGCATAGTTAGGGTTTCTGTAAATTTGTTTCTTTCATATAAGATGGCTTGCACACAACTTTAGTTTTGTTGTATTTACCATGTTTGATGAAATGTTTGTTCTTCATGATAAACTTTGATATTCATAAAACTGGAAAAACACATTCTACCATAACATTTTAAAATTTGCATTTTCTTTTATTCCAGGGCACTGATATACACTGTAGAGTACCTTACGCTTGTAAACAGACTTATGACTCTGTTTTAACAACACATATACCAGTTCTGAAGCAGTGCCGCAAAGAGTGATTCACTACTTGGAGGCTGTTGTTCGGAGACGAACTTTATCTCTTCAATTTGCATTCATGATGACTGATATATGAAACACCTAATAATTGACACTTGATAGATATTGAAAATGGAGAAAGAGGTATTGAATGTTCTTCAGTTCCAATTATCTATTCCTACAATCAAAACATTCCTCAGGTACATAATTCATATACAAGTTTTGTTCAACCATAGCTTAAATTCAATGGAACTCTAACCATATTCTTTGGCTTTCAGGAGATTCATCCAAGCTACACAATCTTCTTACAAGGTACTTAACATGTCTGTCTCTAATTGTAATTCAATGTTTCATTAGCTTCCTATATTTCACCATCATACTTTGTGATGACAGTGTGAAAAGAAAACAAAGAAATATTGGAAGTAATTCAAAAATTAAAGCAGTTTGTTCAGGAAAACTGTAATTACGAGTCAATCATCTAATTAAAATTCAACAAACAGTGCAACTCACTCCCGTGATATTTCAGTCATAGTTTGTTCTATGATATTACAATCTTGATTCAATCACCTTATAGATTGAATGACTCCTATAGTTAGCATACATTCAACAAAGGTTTGTTATAATACTAACATGATCTTTGGAAGCATTTTTGACTTAGCCTTATGTTGTGAAATTGTGAATACTGATATTATTTTCATTGCTTCTGTTTTGAAGATAAAGTGATGGAGTTATATAAGCAAAAGTGCGAGGGACCTATGAAGATCGACATTAGGCGAGGGATAGTAAGCGGATTTGGTTTTGGAGTATCATTCTTCGTGTTGTATGCAGTGTATTATTCTTTCCAACATTACTTGCTTGTGTTATTGGGATAATTGATCCAATATATCAAAGTATGCTTGCAAAAAACATATTGGTGTTTGGTGAGTAAGTGGAAACTCCTTGTCCATTTTGAGTTGAGTTTTCCTTACATGCTTAAAAAATCTGATATGAGAGAAATAATAGGTTTAGAATGAATCTGAGAATGTTTAAAATATATTTCTAATTCTCAGATTAGAAACTCAGGTTTTTTTCTAATTATCTCATATTAGAAACTCAGGTTTATAGAGTACATAAAGTTAGTTGTATAGCGTAACTAACTGGCAACTGCATTGCTAATATATTTGGATTGTTAAGTTTACTCTTTGTTTAGCTCTCTTTGATCGGGATGGAAGAAGCTTATCCGGTAACTTGTGATTATTCAAATCAATATTAAATATCAGATGTTAGTTTTGAAGTAATAACAGAACCATGTTCTTTTTAATTAATTGTATGTGCTGAACATTTGGATAGTTCCTTCTTCTTACTTCTGTAATTTGACATGTTCTTTTTTCCGGAGATAATATGAAGTTTGGTTTTCCAATGGCTTTTACTGCATCTATTCTATCATGGGCGATTCTGGAATATAAAGTTTGGTTTTCCAATGGCTTTTGTTTAAGTAATTATGTTATTTATGAGGGAAATGAAGGATTTTAATAAGTATTCTTTATTCGTTTGTTGTTCTCTTGCCATTTTCTATTGTAAAATATGAACCATGAACACTAAATCAACAAGTATGTTGAAAACATTCATAGTCTTGAACTTCATGGCTATTGCTACAGCAGGTCACACATTATGCTCCGATATTACATTGTTGGCCTGTAATAGAGTAGCTCATTATATAGTAGCTTATTATATAAATACTTTTGTATTATTTTCTCTTTCTATTTTGTTATGCTGAGCTGTCAGTTTGTTACAACTGCATCAGCTAGCTTGTTAGTCTTACTTTGCTATATATAGCAAAGTCACTTGTATCATTCTGATTATGAAATACAATGAGAATTTCTTCTCTCACTTTAATTCTCTCTCTTATACCTAATTCTATCATGGTATCCAGAGCTTGATTTTTTTTCTTTTTTTTTTCTTTCTCGATCCATGGAATCTCTTTTTCCTTCTTCTCAGGTGAAGCTCTCTCACCTTATCTCCGTTAAGCTTGATGACAAGAACTTCAAACACTGGAAGCAGCAAATCGATGGCGTTGTTCGTGGTCATCGTCTCCAACGGTTTGTTACAGTTCCGGTGATTCCGCCACCGCCTCCTTCAGATTCTGCATCTCACAGTGCATTTCTTGAATGGGAACAACAGGATGCTCTCATCTGCACCTGGCTTCTCTCTACTATCTCCGATGCGCTTCTTCCTAAGCTTGTTGAGTGTAAGCACACGTGGCAAGTTTGGACGGAAGTCCACCGTTACTTTGACACTCTTCTCTCCACCAAAGCACGCCAGCTCCGGTCGGAGCTCCGTCGTCTTACGAAGGGAACACTCACGATTGAGGAGCTCATGACTCGCACGCGTGAGATCAGTGAGTCGCTGGTCTCGATTGGTGATCTCGTTCCTCTTCGTAACCTAATCGAGATTGTTCTTGATTCGCTTCCTGAGGAATACGACTCAATCGTTGCCGCCGTTAACAGTAAAGATGACGTTGGTTCCCTGGACGAATTGGAGTCGTCTTTACTCGCACATGAGTCGCGTTTGGAGAAACATCGCAAAGCCGCGATTACAGAGCCGGCGACAGCGACAGTGAATCTGACTCAGGCGACACCTTCACCTGCACCGGTTGCCTCCGATCAAGCTGCCTCTGACGCGTTTCCTCAAGGAACAAGCCATGTCACCGCTAATGCTGAAAATCATACCTATGGAGCCCGTGGTGGTCGTTTCAGTCGTGGCGGTGGTCGTTTTGGTCGTGGTGGAGGTCGTTTTGGAAAATCCACATGTCAGATTTGCCACAAACCTGGTCATGATGCTTCAGTGTGCTACTATCGCTATACAAATTCCAGTGGTGATGGTTATCCACAGCACAGAGCTCCATTCAATCCATTTCTAGTAGCTCCTCGAGCTGTATATCCTGTTCAGTTTGCATATGCCTCTCCCAGAGATGCACCTCCCAAATCTTCTGCACCACAGGCTTTTTATGCAGGTACTGAAGCTAGTAGCACCAATCAATGGTGGTATCCTGACTCCGGAGCTTCTCACCATGTCACTCCTGAGGCCTCTAATGTGTCTGACTTTACTTCTGTGCTTGGATCTGACCAAGTCTTCATAGGAAATGGCCAAGGTTTGTCTATCAACTTTGTTGGTTCTATGTCCTTTCCCTTACCTCACAAACCTCACCTATCACTTACCCTTAGGAATCTATTACATGTCCCTCACATCACCAAAAATCTTATGAGTGTGAGCAAATTTGCTCAAGATAATGCTGTGTTTTTTGAATTTCATCCTAAATTCTGTGTTGTCAAATCTCAGGCTACTTCTGAAGTTTTACTCAGTGGCCTTGTTGGAGATGATGGCCTCTACAAATTTCCCAATCCTGCTGCTCCTCAACTGTCCAAGTCTCTTCATACTTGTAGTACTAGCTTTAGTTCCCCTGCTATTAGCAGATGTAATAATTCAAATTGTATGACAGATTCTGTGTCTCAATGTACTGAGTCTTTCAATGGTAATACTACCAATATTATGTCTCAATGTAATCAATCTTACAATAATAATATTACAAGTTCCTTTTTCAGTCCTTCTCTAAATTCTGCCACTACTAGCACTGTTTTATCCTCACCACACTCTAATAATTCCACTTCTATAGCAACAAATAAGTATGTTCTTTGGCATACTAGACTGGGACACCCTAATCATCATGCTCTCATTGAAGTTTTTAAACTGTGTAACCAGTCTTTTCCTCACAAACCACCTGCAGACTTGTGTCATGCATGCTGCATTGGTAAATCTCATAGATTACCATCCTCTTTGTCTACTACTGTCTATTCTCATCCTTTTGAGCTTGTTGTGTGTGATCTTTGGGGTCCTGCCCCTATGCAATCATCAAGTGGCTACACTTATTTTCTCACATGTGTTGATGCCTTCTCTAGGTTTGTTTGGGTTTTCCCTCTCAGACTTAAATCTGACACCATGGTTCAGTTTATTCAGTTTAAGAAAATGGTAGAACTTCAGTTCAACTGTCCCATAAAGTGTGTCCAAACTGATGGAGGTGGAGAGTTTAGGCCTCTCACCAAGTATCTCACTAATCTAGGGATTGTCCATAGGTTCACTTGTCCTCATACACATCACCAAAATGGTCTTGTTGAACGCAAGCATAGACACATTGTTGAGACTGGTTTCACTCTCCTTGCTCAATCCTCTCTTCCTTTAAAATTCTGGGATCATGCTTTTGTTACAACTGCTTATCTTATCAACAGACTTCCCAGCCCCACCCTTGACAATGTTTCACCTTATTTCAAATTGCTTAACAAACCTCCTGATTACTCCAATCTTAAAGTCTTTGGTTGTGCTTGTTATCCCTTCCTCCGTCCCTATAACACTCATAAATTAGCCTATAGGTCTCAACAGTGCATCTTTCTTGGATATTCCACCTCTCATAAAGGCTACAAATGCCTTGCTTCAGATGGCCACAGCTACATTTCCAAGGATGTTATTTTTCATGAATCTAATTTTCCTTATTCCTCTCTACGCTCATAATCCTGTTCTCCACAACAGAACTAAGCATATGGAACTGGATGTTTTCTTTCTAAGGGAAAAGGTGCTCAACAAGAATCTGTCAGTAGCTCATGTTCCAGCCCATGATTAGTGGGCTGATATTCTCACTAAGCCATTGTCTGCTGCCAAATTTGTGCCTCTTCGTTCTAAACTGCGTGTGTTGGACAAGGCTGATTTGACAAACCCACCAACAGTTTCTAAGGGGGACTAATAGAATAGCTCATTATATAGTAGCTTATTATATAAATACTTTTGTATTATTTTCTCTTTCTATTTTATTATGCTGAGCTGTCAGTTTGTTACAACTGCATCAGCTAGCTTGTTAGTCTTACTTTGCTATATATAGCAAAGTCACTTGTATCATTCTGATTATGAAATACAATGAGAATTTCTTCTCTCACTTCAATTCTCTCTCTTATACCTAATTCTATCAGCCTGAAGCTTAAACTATTATATGTTTTTAATTACTAAATAACAAACAAATCCTCTCTTTTATTTCACAGGTGGTCACTTGGAGCTATTAAGTATAAAATGCCGGTGGGATCTGCCTTTTTATTCCAGACATTCGACAATCACCGGTAGAAGTGGAGGACATGGCGGAGGCGGTGACGGTGGTGCTGGTGGTGGTGGTGTTGGACACTCAATCACTTGTGGAAGTTGAGGTGGTAGAGGTTGACATGAATTCTCGCACTCAACACACATTGTGCATGGAACTTGGTCTTTACCTACTGATGAAGAAGTAACTTTTGTTTTGGTATAAAATGCAAGAACCATGAAAATAAGCAAGACAGACAATGAAGTGACCATAATGATTTTAGAGCAAGAGAAGAAGCTATTATTGTATAACTAAACTTAAGGATTTGAATTGGTACTTTTATAGTGATATGTTGGTGACCGCATCAATTGTCAGTGTAGAAGTTATATATTTTTATGGTAGTATCATTTAACTTTTTTTTTGTTTTGTTTTTATGTACTGCTACACTACCAGGGGCTTGGATGTGGTGTTTTTGTGGACCTGATATAGGATGGATCTGACTCTTGTATTTGTATCTTATCTTGGCATCACTTATTCCTATTACTTAATTCAAGTTTCTTTGGCCTTTAAAAAAAAATTATCGGTGTTTTACCTTCTACGGCATTGTGTCATTATCAAATCTAGCAACCAATGCTTAAGAAACACACAATTTTATTGATTTATATATAATATAAAATAATTGAAATATTAAAATTAAAACTTTAACGTGTTAATTTCATTCAAATAATAAATAATATGATATGGATACACGCAGATATTTATATGGTACGCGTATATGGTATTGATATTAACACATTTAATTAAATATTGAATAATAATAAGAATAACTTTATAAAAATATTCATAAAAATATTCATAATTTTTTTTAAATATTACCACACTAGTATCCGTGCGAATGCACGGGTATCCCGTTAATACTCAAAATATTGAATATTAACGAGAGCATAGAGTTATTGATTAAAATATTGAATATTAACGACAACATGTAGTTAGTGAGCAAAATTTTGAATATTATCGGAAACATTAATTTACTGGTCCAAATTTTGAATATTAACGGGAACACAAAGTTACTGATCAAAATAATAAATATTAACGGGAACATGGAGTTATTGACAAAATATTGAATATTAACGAGAACACGAAGTTACTGATAATTTTTTGAATATTAACAGAAACATTAAGTTACTGATAAGTTTTTTCAATATTAACGGGAACAAATTTGAAATATTAACAGAACACAAAGTTATTGATCAAAATAATGAATATTAACGGAAACACAAAGTTACTGATCAAAATAATGAATATTAACGGGAACATGAAGTTACTGGTCAAAATATTAAATATTAAAGAGAATATATTTGGAATATTAACGGGAATACGAAGTTACTGATCAAAATAATGAATATTAGCGGGAACATGAAGTTACTGAATAAAATATTTAATATTAACAAGAATATGAATTACTGATCAAAATATTGAATATTAACGGGAACATGAAGTTACTGATCGAAATATTGATTATTAACGGGAAAATCATGTTTATCGATCAAAATATTCAATATTAACGAAAACTTGAAGTTAGTGATCAAAATATTGAATATTAACGGAATCACACATTTTCTTTACATATATTATTTCTTAAATGAACCTCTACATTTCTTAAGTGTTGTATTATTCAATCTAAAACAATATAAACTTTATTTTATTGATTATTTTTTATTTTCACTATTCAATTTTTTTAATATTAGTGTTTTTATAACTTTACCTATTTTAACCAAAATTTAGTCTTTTACTAATACCTTTTATTTTCTTCAATCCAAATGCGCGAAAACGACGGGTACCCGTGCGTTCGCACGGGTATCACACTAGTTTAGTCCTGAAGTACCATAACTTAATTTCTGTTTTCACTTTGGTCCCTTATGTAATAAACGTTACAACTAAGTCCTTTAAGAAAACTTGTGTTACTAATTTTGATTCATTCCGTTAATTTCTGTGTGAAAACGTTAGGTTTGATGATCTGGCATGCCAACAAGATTTTTTTTTATTTGTGACTAAGCATAGTGTATTATATTAAAGTATTACCATGTTAGTACTTATCAAACTCCATTTTCACGTTTTAGGGCAAAGTTGTGCTTCTTCTCCTTCGACATTCATCTCCTTCATCTCTTGTTCTTCTTCCTTTCTTCAATGACCACGAAATCGAGTGTGTGAAGATGTCCATGAACTCCATTAACTACTCAAAATCAAACACCCAGAGTTGTGGATCATTAGGGTCTGTCGTGATAAGAAACAAAAGGATCGGTTGTTGGTGCCAAGAAGAGTGTGTGATGCGCACGGTTACAAATTTGAATAATGCTAATGTAGGAAAAAAGTTATGGAGTTGTAGGAATTACATGAATCATATGGAGAAGGGATGCAATTTTTTCAAGTGGGTTGGTGATGAAGTTGTTGATGGAAGGGATTTAAATATTGAAAGGCAAAATATCTCCTTCAACTTCACTATTGTGAGTCTCAATATCACTCAAACCCTTCAAATTTACTTGTGCTTCTTTTTCATCTGCATCATCATCAGCTAATAGACTTTTTTCTCCAGATGTGGCACACTCACTAACTTGCTTCTTACTAGGTCTTCCAACTTTCCCTTTCCCCTTAGCTTAACTTTTCCTTTACTTTTCCCCTTTCCCTTACCTTTCCCTCTCCCCTTTCCCTTTTTTGTCCCTTTTTCAGTCCTTTGTCCCCCATCATCTTCAAAAACTTCAATCTGAATTTCTAATTTATAAGAAAAATTAATTCGCTGTCCCAATTAAGAGTGTTTGCGATGCAGTTTTGACGCTAAAAATTATGCGTGTACATGGGCCGGTTTGGATTGAATATAAATAAAATCATAATCCAACCCGTACGTAGTAAATTGGTTTGGGTGAGCCAAAATAACCACTCACGATATTATTGGGTCGAGATGGATACAACCATAAATTTGTGGGTTGGATTGGATATTATTAGGTTACCCAATTTTTTTCTTCCTTATATAATTATTAATGATGTGTCACTGTTTTTCTTAATAAATAGTTTAACGTATTACCATTATTTTTTTAAACATCAATTTTCTAAATGCACGATAAAATTCATCATAAACATATTTGCAAAAATCAAAGTTACGAAATACCTAAAATTGCATAAAATACTTGCAACATGTAAGAATTAGCATCAAAATAATCAAACTGCGACATCCTAAATAAATTAAAATTATTAATTACAAAATAAATGATGTTCAAAAGGTTGAAACTGAAGCAACCAAGATTAAAAACATCAAAGTCATCACTTATTAAAATTATAAAAAATAGTCAAAAAGTAATCGCTCAATAACCCATGTTTCAAATAGGTTTTTATTTTTGAAGGCCGTATTCACCCAATAATCCGATACAACTCACTCTTTTGGGTCAATTTTGATTGGTTTATTGGGTTTACCCAACCCATGTACACTCTTACTAAAAATCCTTTGAACGGCAAGAGAAAAAAACATGTGGTTTGGTTTATCTCTGTTGGCTTTAAGAAATAAAACCAAATAAAACCAATGCGGTTTGAGTTTGTTCGGTAAGTTCAATTTTTTACAATATTATTGAGTCATATATACAAATACACATATAGATAATAACATAATTTTGTGTTTACTCATTCATACATTGACATAAAATAAGTTTAGATTTATTAAAATAAGTTTATAAATTGATGCATAAATATGAATTATGTCTTATAATTTTATCTTTATGTCTAAAAGACAATATACATGAAATTACATTATTAAGTTTGAAATATTATATTCTATAATTGTAAGCAAGTGAATGGATATAACTATGTTGATAACACTATATTTTCTTTTTCTTTTAATTTTATTCTTATCAATGTCAATAAATTAAAAATGAAAACAAAAATAAATAATTAATAATTTTATTTTGAATAAAAATAGTGTTTATAATTAAATAATTTTTTATATGTAAATTAAAATAAATATCGTACAAAGAATATAATAAAATATACTAATTTTTATAAAGAATTAAAAATATATATAATAATATGTAAGATTTTGTAATATAATGCGATTTGATTTGGTTTGATTCAGTTTGCAAAATACAAACTACAAACCTATTCGAACCGTGCGGTTCCATTAAAAAATGTCTCAAATACGATTTTTGCAATTTCAATTTGGTTTGGTTCGTTTAGCGTTTTTTATTGGGATGGTTCGATTTTGAACACCCCTAACCCCAATCTAGTTCCTTTAAATTGGATATGTTGTTTTTTTTAATAATAGTATACATTTTTTTATAAATGAAATAAAACAACGGAAAATTAAGCTCTTAAGAATTGAATTCTTATAAAGTCTATTAAATATATATTAACTATAGGAGAGGGATAAATAAAAAACATTATCAGTTCCTAAACAAGAGATGCTACTGATTTAATAAGTCAATTTGCTCTAGTATTCCCTTTGCGTAAGGTGTGAACAAGGATAATTTCCACTCTTTATGAATAAGAAATTGAATATAATCCACCAGAGACGCATAAGGATGAGTATAAGACACCCCCTCTTGAATAAAATTCATAATTGTTTGGGAGTCAGACTTGCGAATCACATTTCTGAAACCATAATTCCAAACAATATCTAGACCATAAAAAAGACCATTTCTCATCCCACCCCATGACCTTCTTACGCAGCACCGAATTGACCAAAATGCTCTCGTGCTTCCGTAGATGCATCTCCGGAAGCACCCATTTTTTTTGTTTTAACGTTGTTTTGTTCCGTAGATGCACATACGGAAGACTTCCTTAGATGCATACCGGGACGCTTGAATAATGTTTGCTGCGCTGAACATGGCCTTATGTGAGTCATTTTTGTGTTTGTGTTTGTGTTTAGGGTTTGTGTTTATGTTTGTGTTTGTGTGTGATAATTCAACCCTAGAAACTCCAAATTTATAGAAGCCTTTGGTGATTATGGATCACACAATTTCTGTCACATAAAGTTCTGTAGATATATCCACGGAAGGGTCATAGATTTCTCCGTTCCGTAGATGCATCTACGGTAAAGGCCCATAATTTTCAATATCATACCCTTCCGTAGATACATCTATGGAAGCTTCTCTGTTAGTTTTTTTAGCAGAACTGAATGCAATAGCAGCAGTAGTAGCTTAAAACACAAAAAAATAAACACTTTGAAACACATAGACACAAACACATAAACACAAAAAAGGATTATATTGCAATGTTATAGAGTGCATATATTACACTTTGAAACTAGATAAATACATCAAAAGAGCTGTCGCCGGCTAAATCTATTGGAGGTTCTAATCGTGACTTTTCGGCATTTGATTCCTTTTTTATGCTGTTCAACCTTTCGAAATCGTGCATCCTATCCACAAAACGATCTGGCCACGTATCGGTAGCTTCGGTATGATGAAGTGCCCATTCCGGTGACATAGGTGGTATGGGGCATCCCGGTTTCAAGTAAACTTGCACAAAATGTTTTGATTTTGCGAGCCATCCAACACACATAATATGATTATCAAAATTTGTAGGAGATGCGGTGCGGAGCGGAAAAAAGGTTTCCGAAAAGCCATATCGTGTCAATCAATGCATACCATGTCATATGCGCATGCAGTAAGATGTCTCATTTCCGGGAATCTCATCCATTTTGAAATCGATGTGTAAGCGCCCAACCAAGGAACAAGAGCTTCGTTGATCGATTCAAATTTGGTTTCGTCTCCAAATACCCGCATGTACGAGTCTTTATGGTTCATCAACTCTTCGATAAGTTCAAGACGGACAAGCTTATGGTCATCCTCTCCCTTACCAAGCAAAGCCGATACGGCCCGGAATCCGCAATTATCGTCCCCAACCAACCACATTAACGATTCGGTCGATGTATTTGTGCATAAAAATCGGCATCTCGTCGATGAATGGAATATTTGGAGCAATATACACCTCTTTGATTGCTGGAATTTTTGGAGAAATATGTACCTCTTCAATTGATGGAATTTTTGTGTCAATAGGTGTCGGAGTAGAAAATTTCGGAGCAATAGGTGTAGGAGGCGGTTTGCTAATGCGAGCTCCTTTGTTTGAATTTTTTTGAGATTTAGGAGTAGGTGAGTCGGGAAAGAGTTTGTCGACTTTTTTTTTCAAAATTGAGCGACACACCTCCAATGCCCACCTAAAATTATCTTTTTTTTTCAACAATTGTTGCATATCACTCCTATCTCCCATACTCGCCTTATTATTGTGGTTCAGTTGATTATAAACTTGCATTATATTCGATGCGTTGTCGGGTTCCTTCCTTTTCAATGTGGCAAGTATATTTTTCGGTTGGACAAGATTCAAGGACATGTCTTTAATATATGTCTTCTCTTCCAGATTGAGCCGACAAACACTAGGATGGCCTTGTAGTTTTACGCACAAATCATGGTTATGCAAACCACAAATAACAGAGCATTTCCGCTTCTTGATAGCCAACATGTATCAACGGATCTTAAATGGACACTCACATTTTCTAGTACTTGTGTCGTCTCTTTTAAAATTCCTTAGAGGAGGATGGTATTTCCCGCTTCTTTCGCACAACATCGTTACAAACGAGTTTCTTCTTGCCGTACCACTATCTGATCTTCCTATTACCACACCAAAACCAAGGTTGGTTGCATTCCTACGAATCCATGTTAGCAAGCTTTCACGATCATCAAAGTCTTCCTTACTACTAAAGTCAACTCCGACATCTATCATCTTTGCGACTACCCCATCAACACCCGTACAAACATCGACTAAAGGAGCTAATTCTCTTGAAATATTATCGGGGTGCACCATACCTATTTGCAAACAATTGCCAAAATAATACAGAATTACATAACTGCTGGAAAAAAACAACTCAGTGATTGTTCCGTAGATGCATCTACGGAAGCAGCGTAACTTTTTTGCAGAAAATTAGTTGCATAATGTGAACAATGTAGTGGTTGAAGATGGATATTTACCTCAAATTGAGTCTTCTCTTGCTCCCATTGATATGTTGCACCAAAAAGTTGGAACTTTGGAGTAGAAAATGATATTGATGAAGTAGAGTTTTTTTGGGTGGTGAGAGTGAGTGTTGGAGAAGAAATGTGACAATTGGGGAGAGATCATGCTAGTTCAAACTATATCAGATGCTTCTGTAGGTACATCTACGGAATAATATGGCGCTAAGTCATTTCGTAGATGAACCTACGGAACTATCATTGAACTGAATTTATTTGTATTTTTCCCATATATAGTAGTTTATTATACTTCCGTAGATGTATCTACGGAACCAATCAATTTTTTTTTAGATAAATGGTGTGCTTCCGAAGGTGCATCTATGGAAGCTGGGGACAAAAATGGAATTTTGCACGGTGTGTAAGAGATATATGGGGTGCATTGAGAAATCGTCCTTGAAAAAATGGCTTGAAGCTCGATATTAATATAAGAGGTGAATGAAACCACAACATCCTCCAAAACTTGTGACCCAACTTTCATAAGAGTTTCTCAAAAGACCACCAAAGTCGGATGAACTTGGATTACCAATGGAACTATCTTCTACATTGACTTTTATCGCATACAAAGAATACAATAAAATATATTATCAAAATAGTATTTATAAATGAATTTTTTTTTTATGATAAGCAAATTAAAATAAATACCATACAAAGAATATGATAAAATATACACATAATACTTGTTAATTTCTCTAAATAATTAAAAATATATATATTAGTTAGTAAGTTTTTGTAACATAATGTGGTTTGGTTTGATTTGTTTCAGTCTGCAAAATACAAACTGTAAATTGAACTGTGTGATTCTGTTAAAAAATGTTCCAAACTTCGGTCTAACCACTTAATCTACCCATGTTTTCAACACTAGAAAAAAATTGGTTTTTTTCAGTTTAGAACAATTTAATTGTTTTTTATCTACTTACACATCTAAGAAACTATTATTTTTGTGTTTTTCTGTGTTTAAGAATTAGTTTTATCATGAATACAGTACTTTAATCGATGATATGTATCATTTCAATTTTGATGTTAATTTTTTAAAATATCGTTTAATAATGTAGGTGTTAATTGTCTAAAACAAAGTACACGTAATGCGAGTTCTAGTTTTCTGTGGCACCAAAATTTAAGTCACATATTGAAAGATATGGTAATGAGATTAATGAAAGTGAAATATTCTAGACTTTCTTATGACTAAGATATGTATGTTTGAATTGCATTCAAGAAAGACTCGTTGCACAAAGTTTCACTCAAAATGATAGAACTAACTTCCCTCTCTTCATGACTCTGAAAATTGTTTAGTTGTTTAGTTATTTATTATAACTTGACTTTAAATCATCGCGAAAATTAGTACCAATAATTCAATTTAATTATCACATTAGCCAAACAGAAAATTGGTTCCACTAATTCAATATAATTATCACATTAGCCAAACAGAAATTGGTAAGATTAGTAGTTATAATCAATAAATGAAGTTCAATGAACTAAAAGGATTAACTTTAAATAAAAGATAAGCTACTTACCACTAAGAATGCAAGTAACAGAAAAGGAAGAGAGACAAAAATAATCAAGAACACTAAAAGGTATATGCATCATGAATATGCGCTTTATTACTCTCTAAAAGAAATTCATGGTTACGGATATGCTTTACTACTCACTAAAATTAATCTAACTATCATGTGTTTGCTAGAGGAGGTTGTGAAACAGCTAGAGCTAAGGGAAAGAAAATGTGAGGATTGAGTTTGAGGGGGCGTGAAAAGAAGCAAGACCGAGAAATTTAAATGATAAAATAACACAAATCATATCATATCCAATTGTAACCTGTAGCCACCCTTATTTTCAAGGTGGAATTTGTATAAAATGATATGCAACTACAGCATGTAAAAACAGATTAATTCAAATTTCAACAATCAAAACTTTAGTGCTTTCATTTCTGTACATTGCACCCACAAAGCATATCACATTCACAGTAACTAGGCAAGTTATGTCTAGTCATGCTTTGACTTCCATTCACACAGTTCAATCATGGATATCAATCATGGTTTTTGAGTCAGCAGTGCTAGTTAGCTTAATCACTTAGCTCAAAATGAAGTGTAATTCATATGCTCATCATTACGAAATATAGCACACATCCTTTGAATCTAGCAAGTTAGCAGAAGCAAAAAAAATGCCAGCTTTACATGTTTCTAGCTTTTAGCTTCCTGACTTGCTATAACTAATCCTTTTATGAACTCTACATTTCTAATAACCTGTAAAAGAAGATAATAAATACTTTATCACAGGTTTAAAATTACAAATGAAGTGAGCATTTAAAACATGAGGAAAGAGACACTTACCCAATGACATAGTTGAAGAAACTCCAAGCCACTCAAGACACCTTTATCATAGGATCACTATCTACAACTACTTATCACAAAAATTAGTTTGTTTAATTTGCCTAAAAGATTCATGAAGATGATGCAAAGTAGTCTCGGATGGTTCTTTTTAGGGAGGGTGGTGGGTTCAATACAGATGAAGGACTCTTCATAGCAGATTCTGGAGTGTTTTTAGGTGATATGGTTGGATCAAATTCCGGAGAAAGTTGGTTCTTGTGGCTCTCAGATGTAGTGATTTTAGGTGGGGTGGTTGGTGTGGCTGACTTTATTGTGTTGTGCGGAGCTTTATCAGATAATAGACCATTGTCAATGGACTTAGGGCAAATTTCTTCATCGTTTAAGAGCATTTTGCACTCTACTTTAGGAATGGCCATAATTCTTCTTCTGATGGCAAATGGAATTATTGGTGCGGTAGCATAATTGCGTTTATTCCATATCCGGATCTAAAAACACAAAGTTGGGTTAAGTTACAAATTTGGTGGGAAAATAACAGAGGTAGCTGGAAAATAGGATCAATAGACAGTCCTGACCCAAAGGGCATTCCAATCTAGCAGTACAATAAATAAAGTTGCTTACTGTGAAATCATCAGAAGCAGTTGCTAATTTTCCATGGTCAGAGCGGCTCCTGTAAATCAAATAAAGTTAAAATCTCATAACAATTATCAAAAAGAACTAAAACCACACTTAATTTCCAATTTACCAATCAACTGCAGTAACTTCCTCATCATGACTCTTCAAAATAGTGGGTTCCACTTGAGGCTTGTTAACCTGGTTTTTTAAAGTTCAGTTAAATTACATCCCTACTGCAACCCAAGTAACAAACTTAGAGTAGCTGATTAAAAGTAAGAATGTAACCTGCCAAACATATGCTTTTCCATTACTGGAACCACAGACTATGTTTGATGCATCAGGGCTTATTGCAGCCTGAAATGCACACATCAGACATGAAAAAAGTTGAGTCAGCATGAAAGAAAACAGAAGAAAATCTTAGGTAACATGCAAAAGTCTCACCTTTACAAAAAATGAATCTATGCGACCTCCTTCAAAATATCTTAAAGGCCCTTTTTCAAGTTGAAGTATATTATAAAGATAAACTCTGCAGCAAAAAATGTTTTGTCGAATTAGTGATTTCTATGTGGATAAATCAAATTACTTTATGTTGTATATATAATATGATTGAAATAAATGCTAATTAATATGACTTTCTAGTTCTAATCCTAATATATAATTCTAATCCTAATCCCATTGATAAATAGACAATTATAACTTTTCTATAATTCTATTTAAACACTCCCTCTAGCTAAAGCCTACTAAGCTCCAAGCTTGTAACGACATGTGGATGTACTAAAGTGAAAATAGAAACAAATAAGCTCTAGCTTCTGCTGGAAGGTTGTAGTGCGGTTGAAGGTTGCAGTAGCAAAGACGGTTCAATTTGTTAAAGGATTGTGGAGGTGGCTGTGATGGTCGTGTGGTGGTTGTCAGAATAGGCCTTGCCAGAGAAGGTGCGGCTGGATATAGAGAGAAACATCAAAGGGGAAAGATAACCTCTAGATGAAGCAATATGAATGTGTACAGCAGAACATAAGGAACAAATAAATTATTTGACTAAGGGTGAATGACAGCAGAAAAAAGTATGACCGCATCGGAGGGATCACATGGAAGAAAATTTGAAAACATGCAAATCAGAGGAGACATGGCCAGAAAAATCAGAAGCAAAGAAACCCCTAAAACACAAAAAACGGGAATCACAAGCTAAACATTGAAGGAAAATAAACTGAGAGGAGGTGCTTCATATGACAAGGTTTTTTCAAAATAAATTTTTCCAGCACTGTGCCAGTGCATGGCTTCAAGGCTACTCAGATGACAGTTGGTTGGACTTATAACATTAATAAGGTCACCTTTGTTCTGAGTGACTAATGATGCGTGTCAGAGAATGGTTAGAAGATATGGGCCAGGAAAAAGAAAAAGGATCATCAAAATCTACACTCAGAATCTACAATGATACCATGCTGAATATGTGGTCTTGGTGTGTCTAAATCAGTTAACATGGTGATGTATGATAGGATTGCAACAAATACAATAAATACTAATTGATGTGATTTTCTAATTTTAATATTAATCGATGATTGTAACCCTTATAAATAAACAGATATGAGATATGATTCTTTGATTCTAACCAATTTTATTCTATGTTTTGCTGAATGTTCTCTAAACCATGGTTTGATTCACAAAAACAGAATTTAGAAGGTTACCGGCTATCCATGCAGGAGGCTGAGAGTAAAACTCCACTGTCATCTTGGGACAAGCTAGATATACCATGTAATCTTTGCTGAAAGGACAAAGAAGGATAAGGTCAAGAGATTGAAGCCTACACCGTATCAATATTTCCAAAAATCAGTTAGAATATTAACTTAAGTCTTAAAAACATTCAATTCAATAAAAAACATACTACGACTGGCAGTTTTCATCACATTTACATTATGAGATATAGTTCAATAAGGAATGCATGCCATCTCTTATTCAACTTATAAACTGGGTCAGTTTATTCAGGACCCTCAATTTGCAAACTCCTAAGCCAAACTCACTGTACAGATACTAGAACACTGCCACTTCAGATCCCAGTTTCAACTAACCTTTCCTGTTGACTGAGGTTGAGGACATGTCTCAGTGACAGTACTTTTTAAATTTCTGGTATCCCAAAACTTCAGCACACTGAAGTAAACCAATTAAATGATAAGATCAATCATCAGATCTAAAAGCTTTAAAAAAACTTGATAATATTTTGAAGGGTATTATATCCAACTAACCTATCCGCTGCACCAGAAGTGGCTATGGAAACTTGATCCTTGAGCCAAAGAACAGATGTAATACTCATGGAAGCACCCTGAAAGGTTGTACATGTTAGAAATGTTTAATTGCAAAGAGGGAGGGAATGGCAGACCACCAACAACTTACCTTAGATTTGCACCTCCTTACTCGTTGTGCTTGAGATGGATCGTGTGCTCCTTTGACATCAGCAATTGAACTAGAGAAACCAACGTATAATAAAGAAACTTTAAGAAAACAGAGTTCATTAAAACTAATAGTAATTTACAGATTGATAATTTTATAGGCACAGTAAATGTTCGTTATAACAGTTTTACAAGTAGAAAACTACAACTTACCATATGCTAACTTCTCCACGTCTATTCTTTGCAGTGGAGTTACATCTTAAGTCCCAGAGACGGAAGGAGCCATCTCTTGAACCAGAGACAAGAATATCTGTAAGTTTGTACACACGAATGTCAATTGCAAATATATTACTTTATGGTTATAGAAAATCAAGTACTACAGTGAAACTTCAAGTGTATACAGTGAAATATTACCAGAATTACTTGGATGAGAACAAATAGATTTCACACTCCCCAAATGCCCCACTAACACTCCAAGACACTTCTGTTCTTGAACATCCCATACCCTAACCTGTAAATGAGCACCATAAAAACATTCAATATAAAATCAGCTTAATGGAAGCTACTCAAATGATGCTATATCTAATAGCAGAGATGCTGAATACCAATTCTACTCTAATTCAATAACATGAAATTGGGAACTACTGAATTGTATTTCAGTTAAGTCTGTTCCACAAGCTGTGCATTTCAAGAGGGGTATTGGATGTTGGGTGTCTTTAAATCTTATCATGAAAATGCGGTAGTTTTGATTCAAAATATAGCTAGAATCATAAAACAATCAGTAATATCCCAGAGCAAGAGCAACAATGTACAGAGAGCATTTCAAATTAATCCATAAATAGTTTCAGCAAACAATAGTAAACTGATAACAACGGTGACTCACCGTTTGATCACCAGAAGCAGTGAGGATCTGTGTATCATCCTGAAAACAATTGTAAAACAATCCAAGACAAGACAATTACAATCAATCAAAGAAGCAACAGAAACTTGTTCTTAAAATACGTGAACATGAGATCAAGAAATCGAGAGCTACCTTAATCCAATTAACATCAAAAACTGCATTATTATGCGCACTCCATTCACAAAACCTTGATTCCTCTGATACCAAAACAGGGGAATAATTCACATAAATGAATCATAAACCATAAAATTCTGTCATATTTAAATATCATTAACATTTAACACGAAATTGACTAAACTCAAAATTAAACCAAAACAAACCTGCATTTCTCTCATAGCATGTAGGCAAGGCAAATTTACGACTAGTATCAAACAAGCTAACAAATCCTTCCTCATTAGACAAAGCAAGAATGTGAGAATATTTTAAGGTCTGCATACAAATTTATAAAAAAAATCATTATCTCTGACCTAGTATTCAAAAGGGTGTAATGAAAAACGGAAGCTTTAGTACCTTGGCATAGGAGAGAGCAAGGGGAACAATATCTTCACAATCGTGCTGAGTAGCTATAGCTCCAATTTCGTAAAAGGCGTCAATCCATCCATCCATGTTAGGTCGTTTTCGAACTGCAAAATCATCATCAACACAAAAACAACAACAAAGAAAACCTAGAGTGAGAAAAATCAAGCTATGAAGAAAACAAGAGTGTAAAGTTTAGTGAGAGAGAGATAACCTTGAAAGGAACTGAGCTCCCTTGATTTGACGATGTCGAAGACCGATTTGGATTTGGATTTTGGAGTGGCCATTGAGATGAATCGGAGAAGGAACGGAAGAGAAGGAAAAGGAAGAAGAATAGGGGTTAGGGTTTTAAGATTGGAAGACAGTGGGAAAAATGGAAAATATATTATTCTGAAATTTTAGGCGCTATGGATAGGAAAAAAAACCATTTGGCGGGAACGTTGTTTTCGCGTTTATGAATTTTTTTTTTTTTTAAATAGATTACGTTATACGCTTCCGTTGGTTTTTATAATTAAAAATACTTTTATAAAGTATTTAATATTTTAAATTAAATAAAATATATATTTTTTCACTGAAAATTGAAATATATTAGTGTTTCTTGAAAAATAGTCAAAAAATGTATTAAGTTTTTTATTGAAGAATTGTTGAAAAATAGTCAAAAATATATATTTAGTTTTTTACTAAAAAATTATTGAAAAATAGAAAAGTATTTAGTTTTTTTACTAATACCTGTTAATCGAGGAAAGAAACATAATTCCCCGAACTTCGTTCTTAGTAAGAGCTCGCTCGTTTACCACTCGAGTCGATTTGTTCGATTAATTTATTATGATAGTATAGATAGAGATTAATTACTATAAAAAAAGTTGTACACTTAAAATTCATTATTATTCGATTACTGTAAATAAAAGTTAAATTTTTTTCAACATCTATAATTAATTAACAGCATAAAATTTAACATCTATAATTAATTAACAGTATAAAATTCAATGTATTTTAATTAAATTTATATTTATATTGATAACACTATAAAATAAGGCACTAATAGTCAATACTACATTTTAAAAGAATTTAATAAATTAAAATTTTATTATTTATTATAATATTTTTTTATTTGAAATTATCTATTCCGTCAATTTTGTGACATTGTTTATGAGAAAATATTAAAATAGATTATAGTATTTGTTTTATAAGATTTTTAAAATAGTTTATAAAAACAACTTATAATATATATATATATATATATATATATATATATATATATATATATATATATATATATATATAAATATATATAATAATTTTAATATATTTATTTTTATTATAAAAATAGTTTATACAGACATATTTATATATGTTTATTTTGACAAACATCTGTATTATAAGCTACAAATAAATTGTTTATCAAAATATACTTGATCCTGAAGTATTATATTAAATAAATAATTAAAATATAAATGTATAATTTACAATATTTACGGACTAAATGATTCCCTTCAATTGTTAAGGAGTTTAATTTAAAGATGAATTTTTTATGAAATTTTGGGTTTGAATATGTGATAGAACAATTTTTATTACATTTTATTTATATCTCAGTCTAACTTCAAATTAACATAATTCTCTTTATCTTACAATTAAATATGGTATACCAATTTCAAATCGATAAAAATATGTAGTATAAAATGTCAATTTTAATTTTACGCATTGAATTAAATTAGACATGTGTTGATATGTACATTGAATCCAACTAGTATATCACTTGTTGTGTGCATGCAATTAAGTAAAAACATGTAGAAAATAATTTCAGTGATATAGTATTTAGATCAAAGTTTTTTTTATATAATTTAAAGGCATTTTAGAGTCTTATAGAAACTTCCATTTTAGTTTGAATGGAACCAAAAAGAGATTTATTCGATGTATTTGTTTGCTTTGATGTCAAAAATGAAAAAGAACTACACCATATAACAGTATTCAAAATAACTGTTATAAGTTATAGAAAATATATGTATTTCTATGATCAAGGTTGCTGGATCGGAATAACACTTAAATGTTCCACTCTTGCATGCCCCATGTCTCGAAATTGTGGACTGATATGAGGCTTGAATTTCAAAAGCCCATTCTCAAACAAACATGGGTCTTTTGACCCAACACCAAACATTAAGAATCATATTTTTTTTATACTTTTAGGCATCCAGAAAAATTTTAAAAGTCTTTTTTTTTGTCAAAATTTGATTTTTTCGAGCTACATATACGGAAATATTTTAAACTGGTAAACATTGAAAAAAACTTTAAAATAATTCAGTTCAGGAAAATTTCCTGAGCTACATATACATAACGTTTTAGCGCCAGACTTTTTTGTAGATATAGCTTCGGAAGTTTCTGCTATATTTTAAACCAGCATGATCACTCCTTCATTGTTATTTTTCTTCTGCCACACTCACCTTCACCAACCTAAAAAATCCTACATCATCAATATCATTTTCACTCCAAAACTCCAACTTTTTTGTGCAACAAATCAAAGGGAGCAAGAGAATATTGAATTTCAGGTAAAGATTCAACTTTGTCTATTACATTGCTCACATTAATCATCAAACTTTTGTAAAAAAAAATATTGTTGCTTCCGTAGGAACAGCTCCGAAACATGTTGAAGATGAACACTTTCGAGTGTACATTCTGGAACATGTCTGTGCACCCTGATATAGGTACAGTAGTTTTGTAATTTTTTTTCTTATTGTTTACAAATAGATATGGTGCATCCCAATAATATCTCAAAAGAATTAGTTTCTACAAATGATGTTTCTCTGAATGTCCAAGGGATTGTCGTAAAGTCGATAGATGTCGGCGGTGACTTTAATAACAAGCAAGAGTTTGATGATCGTGATAGCATGCTTGTGTGAATTCGTATGACTGCGACTAGAATTAGTTTTGGCGTGGTTATAGGAATATCGCATAATGGTTCGAAAAGAATAAACGCTTTTGTAACTTTGTTGTGCGAAAGAAACGAGAAATACCAGACTCCTCTACGAAAGTTTAAAAGAGACGACACAGGTAGTAGAAAATGTGAATATCCTTTTAAAATTTGTGGTTACATGTTGGCTACCAAGAAGTGAAAATTTAGTGTTATTTGTGGTTTGTATAACCATGAATTATGCTCAGAGTTACAAGGTCATCCTAGTGTATGTCGTCTCAAACCGGAAGAGAAGACATGTATTAGTAACATGACCCTAAATCTTTTCCAACTGAAAAATATACTTGCAACATTGAAACGGAAGAAACCCGAAAATGTATTAAATATAAGCCAAGTGTATAACATTCGGTACCACACTAGCAAGGTGATTAGGGGAGATCGAAGTGAGATGCAATAATTGTTGAAATTGTTGGATGATAACAGTTACATGTCCCGATACAGAACTTGCGATGATGGAGTTACGGTCCAAGATATTTTTTGGACTCATCCGGATTCGATAAAGTTGTTCAACACGTTCTCGACAGTGCTCATTCTTGATTCTACCTACAAGACCGATAAGTGTAGACTTCCATTATTTGAGATGATTGGTGTTACATCTACCGAGAAGACATATTTTGTTGGTTTTTCTTTTTTGGAGTGTGAAAAAAGGACAATTTTACATGGGCATTAGAGGTGTGTCGGTCACTTTTGAAGGACCGAGTTGAGCTGCCTAAGGCGATTGTTACGGTCCGCGATACCGCATTGATAAATGCGTTGGCAATGGTATTTCCTTATTCTAAAGCATTACTTTGTCGATATTACATAACAACGAATGTGAGAAGACGAGTTAAACCCGTGGTAGGGACGAAACAAGTAGATTCCGAAGGTGGAAAATTGGTGAAGGCTGGTGTGATTATTGAAAAAATAATGGATGCATGGAATTTTATACTAAATTCTTTCACAGAAGAATTATATCTCGATTTCGTCATTTAATTTCAGAAACTATGTGAAAAGTATCTTAATTTATTGAAATATGTTGAAAACACCATTGTTGATCAGGTGAAGGAGAAGATTGTTTGTGCGTGGACTGATAATGTATATCACCTTGGGAATTCAACCACCAAGAGAGTTGAGTCGGCCCATGCTAGTTTGAAAAATTTGTTGGGTAATAACATGGGGGGACCTGTGTCAAGATTGGGACTCTGTAAATCTCATGATTAAAAAACAACATAATGAGATACAAACAACATTTGTTCAAAGCATAACGGTGTTGTAACGTCAATTTAAGGACAACATTCTTTATTCTCAATTGATCGGCAATATGTCTCGGTCCGACTTGAACTATATTTTTCACGAGACCAAATGAGGTGAAACTATAGGTTCCGATAGCGCAAAGTGTATTTGCCTTATTTTTAAAACATGTGATATCTCGTATGCTTGTGTTATTGCTAAAAATATGAAATTAGGCGAGCCAATAAGAGTGGACGAAGTTTGACCTCATTGGAAAAGACTTAGTTTTGATGATAATGATGATGATGGTTGCATGGAAGGAGGTAAACCAAATATCTCTATTTTGACTGAATTGGAAGCGATACAAGAGATACTTTCGAAGGCCGAGGACAATATGAAACTTAACATTGAAGAACAATTAAGGAAGATTGGATATCCTTAAACAACCGACATGAAACCGCGTTCTCAACCGGCTAAGGCAAAGGGTGATTCGAAGAAAATGAAGCCTACACCGAATGGCAACTCAACTACACGGTCTCCTACTTATTATGAGCACGTTGATAAAAAAAATCCCGACTCACCGACTCCTAAATCTAAAAAAAAATCATGAAAGGATCCTGCATAAGCAAACCGCCTCCGACCCCGATTCCACCGAAAAGTTCCATTTATCTACGATATGTCGGTTTTTATTCACAAATACATCGAGCGGATCGTCAATGTTGAAGGGACGATAATTGCGGTTACTGGGGCATTTTAGGTTTGCTTGGTAAGGGAGGGGATAATCATGCGTTTGTTCATCATCAACTTATCCAAGAGTTGAAGACGCATAAACAATCGTACACGCAGTTGTATGGAGAGAAATAAAATTTTGAAGCGGTTTATGAATCTCTTGTTCCTTGCTTTGGCGGTCAGGCACCAGTGTCAAAATGGATGAGGTTCCTAGAAATGGGGCGTCTTATTGCACGTGCATATGATAAGGTGTGCATTGACTTGACGCGATACAGGTTTTCAGAAACCTTTTTTCGACTCTACACCGCACCACCTATAAATCCAAATGATCGCATCGTGTGTATTGGATGGCTTGCAAAATCAAGTCATTTTGTACAAGTTTACTTGAAACCGAGATGCCTCATACCACCTACATCACCGCAATAGGCGGCTCATTCAACCGTAAATGTCGAGACGTGGTTGGATCATTTTGTTGAAAGGATGCACGAATTTGAAAGATTGAACAACATTGAAAACGAATCGAATGTGGAAAAGTTCAAGAGGGAACCACCAATAGATTTAGCCGGAGACACTTTTTTTATTCATTTTGAATTTTCGAAGTGTAATATACTTACCTTTAAACATTGAAATATACTCACTTTTTAACATTGCAATATACTCATTTTCTGCATTATTCTGTTACGTTTTAAAAATGTAACAGCGAAAGTTTTAGATATGTATCTACGGAAGGTTCTTAAGTTTGCAGTTCTAGGGAATGTTCCATAGAGATACTTCTGGAACCAATAAATATGGCGTCTTTCCGTGGATATGGGTACGAAAATAAGTGTGACAGAAAATGATTAGTCATTATTCACCTAGGTTTTCTATAAATTTAGGGTTTCTTATGTTGTCTTTCACGCAAACACATAAATGCCTCAATATGATATCAACATATTGTAATACGGTGGGAGAACTGACTTTTTGAAAAGTTGCGCAAACAATGCTGGGGTGAGCAAGAGTCGCCACCGACTTTTATTTTATCCATTTAGAAAAGGCTAAAAGAATGGGAAAGAACTTTTTCTTTGAAAGAGATTGAGCTCGGGGGGTAGGTTATACAAAGGGAAGGTATGAGCACCATTTGTATCAATGGTTATACACGGGCTCTTAATTGCTTAGCTCACTTTTGATTTGCTTGAAATGTTTTGAAAGTGTAGTGTGTGTTTAGAAAGAAATAGTTTGTAGAAGAACTTGACTTTGTAATGATTCATCATTCGAATATATACAAAATACTTGTCTTGAAAGATGTTTTTTTGAAAAACGATGTGTGAAAAGCATTTGAAGTTTTTGAGTTGAGCAAGCAATTAGGAACTACCTACCCTTAGTTTGTAAGGTCTATCTTGTTCTTAAAGTCTTTCGTTTAGGAAAGGGACTATCCATACCAATTATTAGGCAGGTAGTCCTTTCATTGGACGTAAGGAACATCGAAGGGTCATCGTATGGTCATAGAAGGCAACATGTGAGGATACCTTAGCATTCGAAGGGACAATCATCATTTAGTCGAAGCGTCATTGAGGGACAAGATCATTTTAATCGTAGGCAACATCGAAGGGACTATGATATTTTTATGGTGCTTTTTATTTGTAGGCAACCTGCTAATAGGTATCCCCATATTTGAGGGACATGGCCATTATATCGAAAGGCATCGAAGAGAGGTTACCCTAAAGGTGAGTGAGTGCAAGTGTGTTGGATTCAGTTATTTTATTATTTTGGAATCAATAATGATCTACCGGTTGATTTTATCTTTCCATATAATCCTAAACATACATCCAACAGGAATATATAGCAGTTCATATAGTGGTTATAAGGTGCGGAAAGTAAAAGCGGAAAAGTAAAGGCCCTAATTACTATTACATCCAAAAAAATCTTTTGCAGCCTATACACCTTCTAGAATTTAAATAAAAAGCAGAAATTAAACACACATGCGACAATCATTGGAATTTGAGATGAGAAAGAAGATCGCAAATAAATTACGAGAAATTAAGTCTTTTTTTATTTTTAAGTAAAAGCCTAATTTAAAATTAAACCTAATTCTAAAATTAAGTCTAATTAATCCTAATTATTAAATTAATTATGTTCAAAATAATTAAAAAACTATATCTACTTATTTTAAACGTAAGTGTCAATTTTAAACCCTAATTACTAAGTTAATTAATTAATTAAAACTAAGCCTATTTCGCTCTAAGTTAACTAATTAAATTAACTAATTGAATTAAGAAAATAAAAATTAGACTAATTAAATAATTAATCCTAATTGGTTAATTGATTATAATGGCTAATTTTAATTATGGTTAAAAAAAATTAGTGATTGGTTAATAAAAAAGAAAGATGAAAGAAAAACAAAAATAAAAGAAAATTAGAATGAAATACTGGTGTTGGGATCTGGTATGATGGTTTCATGAAGGTGCATGGTGAGGAAGCGCTCCAGGGTCCTTGGATTTGGGTTCAAGTGATATCCAGTGGCTGAGGTTGAAGGCGCACCATAAGCATGCACAGGAGGAAAGCGCTGGATCTGTGTGATGGTTTCATGAAGGTGCATGGCGAGGAAGCGCTCCAGGGTCCTTGGATATGGGTTCAAGTGATATCCAGTGTCTGAGATTAAGGGCGCACCATAAGCATGCACAGGAGGAAAGCATTGAATTTGTGAAATAAGTTTAACAACCAGTTAAAAAATAAGGGAAATGATGTGCAACACCCAGGGATCAAACCTATGTTCACACAGTTGCATGCCACACGCCTTGCCATCCGAACTGTTTCCATTCGGTGACATTGAAACAAACAACAAACGTTAAATATGTAAACAAATGCCATTGGGGAAATTCAAACGTGAGTCAACCTTTGGCCCACTTGTTTCACGGCCAACCAATCACAATTGGAGAGATAGAGAGAGAGAGAGAGATGAGACTTTTGACCAGCCAGTAACGTCGCTCCACCTGTGGTCAAAGGGTCACGCTTGTTACGCTTTTTCCTGCGGATTTTTCCACTAGTCCATCATCATCAATGGCAACAATTGGAAACCTGCAAAATCGATCGAAACAACAAAACTAATGGCCCAGATCCACTAATTAAGATCTCCTTAATTGATTGGTGGCGTTAGTTTGGTCTGAAACGCCATGTAACTATGAAAACGAAGGTGAGCTTCGTTTATGCCCTAACAATGGCATAATGTGTTATGGACGTTAAATCTTCGTATCAATGGTTCAAACACCCTCTGAATAACACCAGGAACACGTTAATATCATCAAAACATGTTAAGGCATCGTAATATATGAAATACAAAATTTAAAATATGAATGCAAGTTGGAGTTCATGATACACGAGTTCCAGGTGCAATCACATGCTACCAATTACCTGGGCTTACCCTGTAATCCTTTTGGAGTTGAATGGAATGAATAGAAGTCTTTGAAACTAGTTGGAATGAAGAATCCGAGTTGTCCTAGTTTTTGTGAAATTTTGTGACTTGGAACTCTAGCCTCTTGATGCCTTTTTTCGTCCCTAATGATCTGAACGTGTTTAGTATATATAGGAGCATGGATTAGGTCAACAAGTGTGGAAGGAATCAATTATTTTGATTTGAAAAATATTTGATTTTTCTTTTGCACCAAGACTTTCTATTTTTGAATCTCATTATATTTTCTACATATTTTCACGTGATATTGGCCTTAGGATTGGTTTTGATCTGATTTGAATCCATAAAAAAAGAATGATCATCATATAATTATTTTATGATTTTACTTGATTTTTATTTGAAATTAATTGAATAAAATCAAATATAAATAAAACAATATCACAAAAATATTTATATTTGACCAATGGACCCCTTTTGGGCTTAGTATCACGTGGGAAACTAAAAAATATAAGCCCATTACTCAAAAGTTGGAAATTTACCAATTAGGGTTTTGCCCTTTTCTTGAAAATCGACCAACTTATACCAAGCATATCTCTCTCATTTTTAATCATATGGAGGTGTTCTTGTACTTTTTAGAAAGCTCAAAGAGTCCTCTAAAAGCTCCTTTTGGTTTCACCTTTATATTTTAACAATTAAGGCGAAACAATCTAGCAAAGTACAAACTAAAAAAAACAAGGTGTCAAGGCAAAAAATAACCGTCACAACAAAAGAAAAGACGAAAACGAACAACAAAGAAAACCCTAAAGCAACCAGGGAAAAGAAAATGAAGGCTCGTAAATCACCCACACAAAAAAGCACCATCCAACAAAAATCATACTAGAGTTCAAAGATCATACCCACCTACACCAAACCAAGCTCACATAGAACTCCAAAAAATCACTAAACACTATAGGAACATGACATAACTCTTGATCTACTATTTATTCAGACATAGGATAGAACTTTTGAGCCAACCATACCTTATATTATATCCAATATCATTAGGGTTAGTTTAAAAGTATCCCTCGTTGAGAATTTAAAATTATGTGATTTTAAAGTAATTATAATTTATGTGAAATAATTTATCAAAAATATAAATATCTTTACTCTTACAATATACTATTTGTTAGACAAATGCGACTTATCTAGAAGGGGGAGTGGGGGTTGAATAGATCCCCACTTAATTTTTTAGTGAAAATACTATTTTAAAACTTTTTTAGAACTATGGATAGCGGAACACACTGGGATCAAATCGTCTAATCCAAATCATTATCGGAAAACTCAGATATATGTTAAAACCTCAATAACATGCAATAATAATGACAAGATATTGAATCAATATATTTCAATGATCACAAAAATCGGTTTGAATTAAAACACACGAATAATCAATTTCCAATGAAATGATTTAAGCAAAACTAAGTGAAACAATTTATCGAACACTTATTGTGCTGTCAATTTGACCAGCATTTTCTTAAGGTTTAGTTGATATGAAATCCAATTACCATCACAGAGATTGTAATCAACACAACAAAACCGTTTTGAAACAAAAATGAATCATCTAATCGTATCAAATGCATAATTTCAAATTTCGATAATTTACTTATTAAAAGTAAATAAGAGAGACAGGGAGAGGGAGAGGAAGGACACAAAAATTTGTTTAGGTAGTTCACCAATCATCCTCGCTATGGCTACGTTTGTAGGGATGGCAACGAGTCGGGTTGGATGCAGGTTTCGCACTATCCAAACTCGCATCCGAAATCGACACCCAAACTTGAACTCGAACCCAAAAGCTGTTCTGGTGGCAAAATAACACCCACGGTCACATCCGTTGGGTTCAGGTTTTTTCACCCAAACCCAAAATATAATTTTCCTACACCTTTCCATAATATATATATATATATATATATATATATATATATATATATATATATATATATATATATATATATATTATATAATATAATATATATTATAAATATATATATATATATTATATATAATATAATATATATTATAAATATATATATATATATAATATAATATATTTTATATATATATATATATATATATATATATATATATATATATATATATATATATATATATATATATATATATATATATATATATATATATATATATATATATATATATATATATAAACAATTGTGATTTCAGATGCGGGTTTCACACTACCCAGACCCGCACCCGAAATATCGGGTGGCACCCGAACTCAAACCTAATCAACTCGGGTTTTCACCCGTTGACTCGAGTTTGGGTGGGTTCCGCGGGTTTGGATCTGCTTGCCATTTCTATATGTTTGCCATCAATTCTAAGGGAATTCATATAATCAATCTTACTTTGCAAAATCTATTTACAAGAGAAATGTAGCAATCCAACCCCACAAACCCTATGTTTAATATTAATCCTAACACTTTCTCTTTCCTTGATATGAGTTTGATCGAGTCACCCAACAATACCAATATGATTCAGTGTCATGCGCTACTCTGTTGCAAGAAACTATCGTTTTTGAATTCAAAGCTTTCACTTGGCCAAATCCAACTTGCGAATTGTTATCACCCAAGATTTCCAATCGATTCAGCGTCTCATGCAACTCCTTTGCAAGAACCTTCTATTCTTTAAAGCTTTCACTCGATCGAATGAATTGCAAAAATCTTGTCAAAACCCCCCAAATCAACACATTGATCTTGGAGGGTAAACCCTCACAGTTTTTCCAACGAAACCCTCAAAGATTCTCAACCCAATTTACCTGTACATAAACCTAAATAGGACGTTAACAACCTAATATAGATGACAACCTAACAAAAAATGATTATGTGTAGTTTGTTTGTGTGTATGCATAGAAATGAGGTTGAAGATGAAGAGCAATCTTTGTATGTGTTTATAGTTTCATCAACTTTTGAATGATGCATGTATGAGGTATTTATATGTGTGTAAGTTGGAGGTAAAATAAAACAAGATGTTTAGAAAAAGAATGTAAATTTTACAAATTTTTGCAGCATGTGTCGACACATACATGTCAACTCATATCAGTGCATGTGACGATACATATCAGGTCATGTGTCGACTTAAGAGAAACAAAAGCTACATACTTTAAAAATGGGTTGCATGTGTCGACACATAAGCCGTATGTGTTGACTCATAGATACAAAATTCCTTCTATGTGTCAACTCATACAAATAAAAGTTACAGTATGTGTCGACTCATGCAACAAAGCCTACAACTTTAATTTTGATCCACGTGCGTCGACTCATTCCTCGTATGTGTCATTCATAGAAGAATTTTTTTCTATGTGTCGACCTGAAGGCTACATGTGTCGACACATGCATTACAATGGCCACAGACTTTAAAAATTAGTTACATGTGTCGACTCATAGAATGTATGTGTCGACACATAAACCTATTTTCACTTGAAAAATAATTTATACCACATGAGGTATTTTCTTAATGCCCAGGACTTTTTCTAAATGCATTCTAAGATATTTTTATGCTTTCAAATGTTAAGATGTACATCATGACGGATGATACCATCCATTGTACAAAAACACTAAAAATTATAATTTTGACATCATGCAAAACATCTAATTAAAAAATGCAGTGTAAATTAAAATCTTAAATCAATTAGTATTGATTGTTGAAATAATTTATAAAGAATATTCAAATGCATAATGTGAGCAGTTATTTTCTGATTTCTGTCTGTTTTGAATATTTTCTATAGCAAATCATTAACTACATTTTCATTCTTGTCTATCACAGTACAAACATCAAAAGAAATAGTATAACACATATTAACATTTAGTACTGTTAACAATAGTAAACGTATACAAACATAGAGAATAACAAAGACCTTTTGATTTAGGGTTCCAATAGAATGAACAAAAACTGAAGAATAAGGGTTACACAAGAGTATAAATACTAAAAGCTAGATAAGACTAAACTACCCTTACAAAGATACAATAAAATAATATAATAATAATATTAATAACTAACATCTCCCCTCAAACTCAAGATGAATTAGCAGAGAGCATCGAGAGTTTGTCAATCAAAAAACGAAAACGTTTAGTGGAATGCGTCTTCGTAAACAAATCAGCAATCTGCAAAATAGAGGAGACAAACGGTAGAGTAATTGTTCCATGCTGAAGATGATGACGAGTGAAGTGACAATCAATCTCAATGTGTTTGGTACGTTCATGAAAGACCGAGTTGTGGGCAATTTGAGTTGCACTTTTGTTATCACAATACATAGGAGTTGGTTCAGAAAGAGTGACACCCATATCAGAAAGTAACCATCGTAACCAAACTATTTCTGTAGTGGTGGATGCCATAGCACGATACTCAGCTTCTGTAGAAGAACGAGAGACAATATCTTGTTTCTTACTCTTCCAAGAAATAAGAGAATCTCCAAGAAAGACACAAAACCCCGTGGTAGACTTACGATCTGTGGGGTCACCAGCCCAATCTGCATCAGAATAAGCACGAAGTTCCAATGATGATGATGAGGGAAAGAGAAGGCTTTGAAACTGGGTTCCCCGAAGATAACGACATATGCGAAGAACAGCTGCCCAATGCACTGTAGTAGGAGAGACAACAAACTGGCTAACAACATGAACGGCATATGCAATGTCTGGTCTAGTAATCGTAAGATACACCAGGCTGCCAACCAAAGTACGATATAAGGTAGGATCTGGCAGAGGAATACCGTCAGATGGAGCATATTTCACATTCAACTCAAGAGGACTATCTGCTATTCTAGTATCAGAAAGACGAGTCTGTTCAAGGATGTTGGCAATATACTTGGATTGGGAGAGAAGATAGCCTCTAGGAGAGTAGGCAACTTCAATGCCCAAGAAATAGCGCAGAGTACCCAAGTCCTTCATCTCAAACTGTTTTGCTAACTCTAATTTCAAATTATTAATTCCATCCATATCATCACCTGTAATAATCATATCATCAACATATAGTGATAGTAAAATACGACCATGATGAGTAGTCTTGACAAACAAAGCAGAATCATGATTACTAGAGTGAAATCCAATAGATGTAATCACAGTGGTAAACTTCTCAAACCATGCTCGTGGAGCCTGTTTCAGACCATATAATGCCTTCTTCAACTTACACACTTCCCCTTGATTATGAGAAACACCTTGTGGGGGCACCATATAAACTTCTTCTTGAAGATCACCATTTAAAAATGCATTTTTAACATCCATTTGAGAAATATGCCACTGACGAATAGATGCTACTGCAATAAGAGTGCGAATAGTAGTCATCTTAGCAACAGGAGCAAAAGTTTCTTCATAATCCATACCATATTGTTGAGAGAATCCTTTAGCAACGAGTCGTGCTTTGTAGCGCTCAACTGACCCGTCAGACTTAGTTTTGATCTTGTATATCCAACGAGACCCAATAGCACGTTTTCCAGGAGGAAGAGGTACTAATTCCCAAGTATCTGTTTTGTGCAAAGCAGAAAGTTCTTCTGTCATAGCCTGCTGCCAAAGAGGGTCAAGAATAGCTTCTTTATAGGAAGAGGGTTCACACAAACTGTGGATAGATGTTAGAAAAGAAGCAAACGAAGCAGAGTAAGTAGAATAGACAAAATCAGGCAATTGAGTAGACTTACGATCACGAGAGGGATAACGGGGAGTCGGAGGATCAACAGTCGCAGGAGGTTCTTGGGTAGCCGTGGGGACAAGAGGGAAGTCAGTATTTGGAGTAGCAATAATATCAGTCCTGCAATTCTCAAAATTACAATCACTAGAAACATTGTCATTATGACCAAAAGGATCGATGTGAGTAAGTTTTGAACTGCTAGTAATATAAGAATCAGAAGAAAGAGAGTAAAAAGGAATGTGTTCAAGGAAAATAACATGACGAGAAACATACAATTTCTTTGCACTAGGATCATAACAACGATAACCCTTTTGGCCATCTCCATAACCAAGAAAAACACATATAGCAGAACGAGAAGACAACTTACTACGTTCTACTTGTGGGCGAAGAACAAAACAAGTAGAACCAAACACTTTCAAAGAGGAATAATCAGGGATGGAGTTATATAATTTTTCAAAGGGAGACAAACCTGATGTGACAGACGATGGAATTCTATTAATAATATGAACAGCAGTAAGAACAGCCTCACCCCAAAATTCACTAGGAATCGAAGCAGACAACAAAAGAGAACGAGAAGTCTCAATAATGTGTCGGTGTTTCCTTTCAGCAACTCCATTCTGTTGAGGTGTATCAGTACAAGATGTTTGATGAATTGTACCATCAAAAGCAAGCAATTCAGAGAATTTATTAGAGGTATATTCACCACCTAAATCACAACGGAAGCACTTTATAACAACATTATGCTGAGTCTTAACCATAGCACGAAATATACAATAAATGTCAAAAAATTCAGAACGATTTTTCATAAGGTAAACCCAACAATAACGAGTATAGTCATCAATAAACGAAACATAATATCTAGATCCACCCTTAGTAACAAGCGGTGATGGACCCCATACATCAGAGTGAATTAAGTCAAATGGTGCATATGAAATGGAAACACTTTTACTAAATGGTAAAGCTGAAAATTTAGCAAGTTTACAACCACAACAATCTGAGATATCACTGGTTTGTAATTTTCCTAAAGCTCCAGTAGAAGCCAAATACTTTAATCTAGAAGCAGAGACATGTCCAAGACGGTAATGCCATAAATAAAAACTAGAAGACGAGGAATTCAAACGAAAAGAGGATAATAAATTAGTTGTGGAAGTAGAGGTTGAGGCTGCAGTATCTGAGACTCTCAACTCATCCAAAACATAAAGTCCCCCTTGTCTACGGCCTGTCCCAATCAGCCTCCCGGAATGAGGATCCTGTACACAACAAGAAGTGGAAGAAAACATAACTGAGTAACCAGAATCACACAATTGACTAACAGAAGCAAGACTCAAAGTGAGGTTAGGAATATAATAAACATCAGAAAATGAGAAATTGGGTGTGGAGACAGAACCAATGCCTGCTAATGGCATATTAGTGCCATCAGCAGTCATAACTGACATAGATGATGTAGTATTCAAGGACACAAAAGATTTTGCATCATATGACATATGATGTGATGCTCCAGAGTCAAGAATCCATATGGGAGGAGATATACCTGACAAACAAGAAGAGTTCAAACCTTTATTAGAGGAGGCAGACATGGCACGTGACTGAGTAGCAAGAAGCTTTTGGAGCTGCTCTGCAATATCAGATATTTGAGAAGTAGTCTCGGATGGATATACATGATCAAAACTAGAACCAATGGTAGTAGGAGCAGCTGCAGCCACATTGGATGATGAACTCTTGAAATTTTTCTTATTTCCTTTCATCAATCTGGGGCATTGTGATTTCCAATGACCTTTCTCCTTACAAAAAGCACATTCATCACTACCTAACCCAACCCTACCTTGAAATTTTCCTTTGTGAACTGGAGCAGCAAAAACAGACGGAGGAGTAGGGAGAACTCCTTTATTTGGAATCAAACTGGAGTGGGACTTGAGTCTAATTTCTTCAGCCAACAATTCATTAAAAACTGAATCAACAGTAGGAAGAGGGTTACGATGCAAAATACCCCCACGGAGTCCCTCAAAATCATCCCTAAGCGCCATCAAAAATTGAACCAAACGCTGCTCTTCTCTTTGATCAGTGTACGCTTTGACAACTTTCAATTCAGTTGATTCCATAAGAGCCAATTGATCCCACAAATTATTCATAGCCGAATAAAATTCTTGAATAGTCATATTATTCTGTTTCAGAGCTCTAATGTCACTCTCCAGCTGGTATCGTTTTGCAAAATTGGATTGAGCATACAAACGTTTCAAATGATCCCAAACCTCCTTAGCAGTATCATATTTTGCCAGTTGCACACCTATTGACTGAGAAACAGAATTATTGATCCAAGTAAGGATCTTAGAATTACTAACATCCCATGTTTCCAACTCTTTTGCATATTTTGCTTCATCCTTTTTATCTGTAGGTTTAACAGAGGTTCCATCAACATACCTCCACATCCTTTTTCCTTTCAAAAAATTTTTCATTACGTAACTCCAATAAGGATAATTTTCTCCATTGAGTTGAACACTGACAGACTGAAGAGAATCATCTTTATCATTACTCATTGTAAATAATTATGAATTAACCAAAACACCACAATTAACAAAAGCTTTTGGTTGCTGCTGTTCTCACTCTTACCTATGGCAATGGGTCTGATGAAAAGCACGGTTCAACAGATGTTGAAACTACCTATTGTTTAATGGAAATGATGGCAGATGGTAAATGTGGTGATGAAGGAACAACTTTACGCCTAAGAAAATGTAGGGATGAATTCTTTGCAATAGATCATGGACTATGGCTACCAATTGTGAATGCAAACAAGATGTGCCTAACAATCGTACTTGTTCATGTTGTATTAATTGTAATAACGAAGCCACCTTACTCACCGCAGCTTTGCCTGTGCCTAAGCCGTTTCATCCAAACCATTAGTGATATTTGCCAAACACCGTAAAGCCAACGATAACGATAGTAAGATTTATTCCAAACAAGACCATCAGCATTCAACAAATCAACACCGTAAAGCCCACAATTGTAAGATTAATTTTAAACAGTACCGTCAACGCTTCAAATTAATCAACACCGTAAAAAATATGTGGCCACTTTATCGCAGATCTGAAATCAAACCGAGCTCTTTGATACCATGTTAACAATAGTAAACGTATACAAACATAGAGAATAACAAAGACCTTTTGATTTAGGGTTCCAATAGAATGAACAAAAACTGAAGAATAAGGGTTACACAAGAGTATAAATACTAAAAGCTAGATAAGACTAAACTACCCTTACAAAGATACAATAAAATAATATAATAATAATATTAATAACTAACAAGTACGAATTAATTAATGTCTATGTTACATGGGATACTTTTGAATTTTTCCGTTGCAGTATTAGGCATGCATGTGTATTTGTCTGATATCTACACCCATATAGTATAAGAAGCATATAAGATTTTGGGGTGAATTTTGCACCTTTCCATTTTTATTATCATTATTATTTACAAATTAAAACAAAAAGTAGTGTATAGTTAAAGACTAAGAGTTCAAGAATAAATATTATTTTCATAATAAAAGAAATTAAATTTAAATGTTTTTATATATACTATAAGTTATTTTAAATGATTTTGTAAAATTTGTCAACAAAAGTTCAAAAGAGTTATAAAAATATTATAAGTTATTTTTATTAAATCTCCCAAACAAAAGTACAAAACTTATTTCAACAAATAAATTTAAATAAATAATTTCAAAAAAGATCTTAGTATCCCAGAATATAATTCATATAGTAATTTTTTTTGGAAAATATTGTGATACAAATTGATATAAAAAAGTTCACAAAAGTTATAAAGTATTATCAGTCATTTTTATAAAATCTCTCAAACAAAAGTACAAAACTTATTTGAATAACTTAATTCAAAGAGATCTTAGTATTCCATCATATAATTCATTAAATAAAACATTAATAAACATTATTTGGTAAATTTATATACTGTGTAGAAATTTTGTTGTTGATATTTTAATTTAAAAAATAATTATTATTTCTACTTAATTATTTTTGGTAAAAAAATTTCCTATAGATTCTATTTATTGAAAGTAATTATATTTATAATATATTAAATATTAAAATACATTTTGAATTAATTCATCTAAATTTATCCACTGACATACTCATTCCGTAACGATTTATAAATAAAAAATAAATATTTTACGGTAGTTAAAAAGTCTTAAAACTTTTGTGATTTTTTAAAATATATTTTATAAAAAATGTAAACACGGTTTTAATTAGTTGTTTATGAAAAATGATGAGAAAGAAAGCAAATTAAATATAATATAATTTTATAATGAATATATATTTTTGGAATAAAATGGTTGTTAAACAAAATAAAATAATTTTTTTTTTATAATTTATAACAAAAAATGTGTGTGTTTTTTCTTCTTCCCATAGATCGTTATGAATAGAGTAAAATCTATGAGCCTCTTTAAGAAAATTAGTGGCAATAATTTTTGACAGTTTAAAAGCTTTTTTCATAAATTTTTAAAAATATATTATAAATTTTTTTATTGTATAAATGTAAAAATAATTTAATATTTAATATTTATTATTAACATAATTTATGTAAACTTTTTTGTTGTTGGCAAAAGCAAAGTCAATTCTTTTCATTAAACAAATATTGTTCAATACAAGGAGGAATCAAATATAGAACAGCGCGTCAAGACCAAGAATTGACCGCCCTAGCAAGACTATTAGCAACACAATTAGCTTAACGCTTAACAAGTTTGATGGTGGTTGTGGATTCAATTAGTGTTGTGGCTCGTTGACCCTTGGGCTAAGAACCAATCTTGCCACATATGATAATCTTGCGTGCCTAAGTGGTTAGCATGTTTTTTCTCTTCATTTCAGATCCAATTATTCATGTTATTCCACAGCACCCAAATCATTACCGCCACTTTTTTTGCGTCTTTGGAATCTTCATTACAACAAATGTCTTGGATCATATCCTGCACATTACTAAACACAGAAATCTGCGGTCTAATGATATGGCCAATACCTGCAACACTCCAACAATTATTAGTTAGCGCACAATCAAATAGAATGTGTCACTCATCCTCCACTTCTGCATCACACAATTGACAGTTGGCGGGACAAGGAACATATGGTGTGTCTGAGGTTTTTCCTAGTAGGAAGGCAACCTCGACATAAGTGTCACATCAAATGCTTTGTCTTTGGTGGCGCTTTAATTTTCCAAAGGCTTCTCCACTACCCACCAGAGTTTATATCCTATTTTAACACTATATATCCCATTCCTCTATTCCTTCCAAACAACACCATCCTCCGTAACAATCTTCCAAAAGGGGGACCCGTAAAATGTTATCAGCAATCTCACTAGTAAACAGTTGTTCTATTTTATTGCGGTCCCACTATTTATAGTGAGGATCCATCAACTCCTTGACCGCCAGCCTGTAAACATGCTCCTCTTGAGGAGCCTCCATCTAACCTCCCTCCATATCTCTCACCCACGAGTTCAACATTACGTTAATACTACTACCATCACCTATCCTCCATCTACTCCCCAATTCCAATACATGTAGAGCCTTCCATAAATTCGTACATGCAAAGCTTGGATTAATACCTAACCTCGCAACCAAAAAACAAGAGTTAGGAAAATATTTAGCTTTGAAAACTTTAGAGACAAAGGTATTCTGATTATTCATGATATGCCAACCCTGCTTTGCCACCATGGCCATGTTGAACGATTTGAGATCGCAGAATCACAACCCTTCCTCATTCTTTGGATAAGTCAAGTTATCCCAAGAGAGTTATATGATCCCCTTATTATTATTACCTCCTCCCCACCAGAAAGCATTAAGCATCCTCTCTATGCCTTCCACCAAGGTCTGGTAAAATAAACACATTCATAACGTAAAACGGGATTGCCTGAAGAACAAATTTAATCATAATCTCTTTATCGACTCTAGACAACGGTCTACCCCTCAAAGAGTTGGTTCTATTCCATATTCTGTCTTTGACGAACGCAAATATCGCATTCTTACTTCTACCAACTATAGAGGGTAACCCCAAGTATGTTCACGTACCCAAAACACGACGCACACCCATGATATGAGACAAATCTTCTTGGGCTTAAGTGCTTAAGTTTTAGCTGAAAAAGAATTCTAATATACTAAAATTGAGCTCTTGCCCCTGTGCTTCTTCATACACCCTCAAAGTCTACTTTAGGTGGTGCACTTCATTAAGATTTGCTCTGCAAAATAAAAAACAGACGTCAATAAAAAGTAGGCGAGACACCGTTGGTGCCCCCATACAGATTTTGATCCCTTGTATATCTCATTCGTTAACCGCGCTCCTTATTAACGAGACCCTCCGCTATTAAAATGAAGAGATACGGAGAAAACAGATCTCATTATCTCAAACCTTTTCGGGTTGAATAGGTCCCACACGATTTGGGTTTATAAATACCGAATAATTCACAGAGATCACACACACATCATCATCATCATCCAGTGTACCCACTTATCAAAGAAACTCATACTGAGCAACATATTCTTCAAAAAAACTCCAATCTACTTTGTCATAAACCTTGCTTATGTCAAATTTAAGAGCTAATTTCGTAATATTTCCCAGCGTTTTCCGTTTCACCTTACAAATAATCTTGAATGGAATTTGAGAATTATCAATTATATATCTCCCTTCCACAAAAGCAGCCTTTTCCTCTGCAATGCATTTGAACAACAGTAGTTTCAATCGATTAGTAAGAAGCTTCGAGATCACCTTGTATATCACATTGTAGAAAGAGATTGGCGTGAGATCTTTCATTAAGGACGGATTGTCGCATTTCAGTATAAGACATATGTTGGTTTCGTTGAGATATGTAAACTTATATATAACAACATATATCTTGTTGAATTTTTTTTAATAATGTAAATAAGTTATATATTCAAAAACAACATAAATCATATTTACTCTTCCAATCAAAATTAAAACATCTATTTTAATTTAATTACAATAATAGTGTTTGCTAGCAAAATAATATTTATTTTTTAGTTAATATTATAACATAATACCATAAAATACATGCACCAAACTTAACATAATAAAATAACACATAGTACAAACTTTATTATCATATGCTAGTAATCACGAAGTTATACAAAAACGACGTCGCACAATCCTACACGCGCCAATCACGTGCCCAAACATCACTCCCCAGAAAATCATTTACAATTATTCATTGAATAAAATAATCAAAACACACCAAAGGGCAAACTCGTCAATCCACATATGAAATCCAACGAGCGGGAATTAGAGCCGTTGCTACAAATTCAACGAAATTTTCGCGCCCAATTTTCACTTCCCCTGCCCGTAAAATCTCGGGCACCTTCCCTCTTTTCTTTCTCCCCTTTTAATTTTCTCTCACTTTCCACAATTTTCCCACGAAAATTTTCTCTCTCTTTCCTTCCATTCCTTTCCATCTTCAAACTTTTCATCTCTATTTCTCTCTCTAACATCAACAATAACAACCTAAGACAACCCTTTTCTCATATTCCTTGTTCTTGTTCTTCTTCTTCTTCAATTTTTTTATATTCTGATTCTCATCCAAAAATCAATCTTTTCAACAACCCTTTGAGTTTCTCTCACCAAAAAACAAATCTTTTCACAATTTTCTCAAACCCTAACTCGATTCTCTTTGAATCCCTCACACCCACAACAAAAAGGTTAAATTTTTATCTCTGATAAAAAAAATGGGGTTTTCTAAGAAATCACAAATTGAGAACAATTTAGAATCCGAGTCCAAGAAATGGGTAATTGCTGGAATTTCTCTCATGTCACTGAAACCCATAAACACCAAGGTGAGTTCGAATAAAGAAGCTGTGTTTGAAGATGAAGAAGATTCGACAACACCGACTGCGAAGGAAGCGAGGATTCCGATGAACTTGTCGTGTCCACCGGCTCCGAGGAAACAGAGAATTTCAAGATGTAACAATGTTGGTGGTGGGGGTGTTGTTAGAGAGTTTTTTACACCTCCTGATTTGGAAACAGTGTTCAAGCTTCGTGTTGAGAAGAGTGTTTGATTCGTTTGAGGTTTTTGTTCTACTAACAACTTTGAAAATTAGGGTTCATGATGAGCTTAGTTGAATTGTTATTGTTATATTTCTCTTTGAAGAAGAACCTATGTATAAATGAAAATTTTCAATTTCAATATTTACATGTTACAAAATTTAAGTACTTTTTTTATAAGTGATTATGTAGTTTAGTTGTTTTTTTTAATATTAATGAGAATTTTTAATTTAATAATAATTATGCATGGAGTGTGATTGAGGTTATAGGTCATAGTGAAGGTGATGTTTTGGAATTGTGTGCTGATTTCTATGTGAGTATTTTTGTGTAACATTATAGTATTGTTTTTTTTTTTTGGATATTGATACTTGTGCAATTCTTAACATATTTTGATGAATGTTTAGTTATTTTTGTTTCCATTTTTTGAGCTAATTTATTTCTATACCTAACTTGGTATACTCAAAAGATAAAAAAAGGGTTTAATTTGAGAAGCTAATGTTTATGTTTCAATGCTCTATTTTTGTTTATGTGTGATTATTTATTGATATGAGATTGGATATAGTCACATTTGATAAGGTAAAAGGCTAAGAAATTGATGTTGGTAGAGTTAGTTAACAAAGGTACTAACAAATTTTGATGAAAGCACTACTTGTGTTTGTACTTTTTCTTACATGCTCTTCATATTCTCTTCAATGGCTTTTTTTCTGATTCATAAACAGTGTGTGAAATAGGTGCATGTTGGAGTTGTTTAATGTTTTAAGAAAATGTTTTTGTTAATTTACATTATCAGAATAAATTACTATAAATCATGAACACTGTAAATTTTTTATACGGATGGAGGTGTATAAATTATATTCAACTATTAAAATAAAGAGAAGTGCATTAGGGTCACTACTCACTACATGATGAGCTAAAAGATTAAATTGATTTTGATTTTATTTGATTTTGTAACAATTATATTTGATAAAAGTGAGCAGAAGGTAAATTGATTTATTTTTATATATTATTTGTAAAAAAGAAAAGAGTTGAAAATTAAATTTGAGAGAAAAAATTGCGTAATATATAATTGGATTTAGAAAACTCCATCTACTAGCAAAAAAGTACAATAAAGATGGTTATTGAAACAGGGTTTATATGTTTTGATTTTGTAAAATTAGTCAATGATCTTCTTATTCATATGGATACAACCATGACTAGGGTTTTGACCAGATGAGTGAAACTGACCTCCTTAACTATAGGAGAAGTCGATGGTGATCTAATATATTGATTGATTTGTTCTACCATGATTTACATATGAAGTATGTAACCTTGCGATCATGGATCTTGTCATTCGCTTGAACCACCACGCCTATCAATGGACTTGAAGCTTATTATGATCTAATCAGGTTGGTGCTTGACAAATATGAGCTTGAGTCGAATGACCCAAACTCTAGACGAGGTTAATTAGACAAATCGCTGACCTGATTGATTCGTCTGATGACCCTTTTATGACGCTTAAAGCCGTTTGAGTAATGAATCACCCTTTTTTAGATTATGTTTGAATTATTTCATTCCATTCCGCTCCATTCCATAGCATTTCATCAATTTAAACATAACCTTAAAATTCAATAATTTTTTTTCAAGCCACTCCATATTTATATTTTAGCTAAATTATCTTAATTTTTTTATAAAGTTAGGGTCTGTTTGGTTAGACCCAAAAAAGAGCTTTTAAAATTTAACTTTTCAGTTCACATTAATGAAAAAACTCTGTTTGATAACGCTATTTTAGCTTGTAGCTTTTTTACTAATTTTTAATTTTTTTTTTCAAAAGCTATTTGAAATAACTTTTGAGCATGTAGCTCTTAGCTTGTGATTTTTTTTTCATTTATACCCTTATTATTTTAACAAAATATTATTACCCTTATTAATTAAAATGATCTTTTATGTCATTTTGTAACTATCAGTTAATGCAACAGTTAATTTATCAAACACTCATGTTAGTTTATCAACTATCAGTCATCATTTATATTTTATAAGCTACCAACTATGAGCTACCAACTATCAACTATCAAAAGAGGGGTGATTTAGGATCAATTTTGATCCAACATCACCCCTCCAAATCGTTTTTGTTTATCTATTACTTAATTAAGTGATTTTCACACCTTTTCTTTTTGTCTTTTTTGTGATTTCGTGGGTCATCGTTTGTTTTGATTTCCCATATTTCTGTGGTGTATTTTGATTTCTCGTCTTTGTGCGGGTATTTTGTTTTTCCGTTTTTGTGCGGTGTTCATTTGTTTCAGGTAGAAAGATTAGTTTCGATATAGTGCAGATTCAATCAATGACTTTGGTGCCGTCAACGCTACAGATCCGGAAGCATGAATATTTCGGACATCTCAATACAGTCAATACATTAATATTTGTAGGCATATGCAATTTGCCGTTTTATGCTATTAACATGGATGCTGTGGATTTGTTCGCAGATTCATCCTTTTTGTTTTTGGCGATTTTGAATTTGTATTGCAACGATGTACTCTATCGACTTGAATGAATAAATATCATTTATTTTCTGTAAAAAAAAAAAACTATAAGGTACTAGCTAGTTTTACCACACAAAACCTAAGTTAGTTAACGAATAAAAAGTTAAATCATTTAAGGAGAGAAAAAATATGTTTTTAATAACATTTATTTCAACTTAATCATATGGCTATCTCATTTCTATCTAATAAGTTAACTTAGTGAATAAGGAAGCTCATTGAATTTGTAATATTCATTAAAAATTATGGTTGAATTATTTTATATTTATAAAATAATATATAAAATATATTTAATTAATATTTAAAATTTTCCAATTAAATAACATAATTAAATTTGAAAGAAAATAAATAAAAAATTATAACCTACTTGTATTAGCATATAAAAAATTAGAAATTTGTTAAAAATAATGGTTACAATTTTTTTAAAAAGAGACGATCTAACTCAAAATGTCACATTTTCAATAAGAGTCTAAGTCATTAAGAGAATAGATGTGAATCTTTAAATTAACTTTGGTAATTTAGTGTCATGTTAAGCTTACTATGTCTCAATTTTTTCCAGTATCTTTTAAAATGTCCATAAATATATTTTTAAAAATTAAACAAAAGTCTTTATTTTTTTATAAAATAATTTAGATCATATTTTTAAATTTAAAATTATTAATGAAAAAACAAATTAATCTAATACACCATAAATAAATAAATATTTGATGTATTGAAATATGAATCCCGATCTACTTCCTCTGTTTTTTATTATAAGTCGTTTTAAACTTTTCACACAGATTAAGAAAAATAATAATTGTTCTATGAAAATGAGAAATTATGAAGGTTTTTACAAAATTATCCTTCATTAATGACATGTGAAAGATAAATTTATATAATTGAAAGGAGAGAGAATAATTAGTATTTAAGGATATAATAGGAAAAATAACATTAATTATTTATTAAAATTGTAAAACGACTTATATTTAAATATAATTTTTTTTCCAAAACGACTTATAATAAAAAACGTAGGGAGTATAATTTTCTACTTCTCCATATTAAAAAAAAAAAGAAATAGCAATTTCTTTTCTTGTCTTTCTTTCAACATCATGTGGCTCCTAGGTTTCAAGTTTGAAGTGAATAGTTTTTCTCCTAAAAATTGTTTCATTAGTAGGCAAAAGTTTCCTTACACATGTAAAAGAAAATCTCTTTTTAATGAATACTAAGAAAATTTGATTGATTGTGACAAATATATTCCAACCATATAATAGGTCCCACCACACACACCATATTAAGGCAAGTTAAAGTCTTCATTATTAAATAGTTATAAGAATCCTATGTGATCATTACTATTCCAAATGAAACGGCTTTACATGTAATGCACAATTAATGTCATTTACTCTTTGTGTTAATGCTTCATCATATCGGATCTTACATTTATGTGCCTGAGATTTTTTTGGACAATCCCTTAAATGAATCTCTTTTCGGTAAACTAAAATACTTCACTAAAAATAAACACAAATAATTTATAGATATTGTTAACTGATACCCTAAAGACTCATGTTAAGAATTAAATATAAAAAATTTATCTTAAAAATTGTGTTTTGTATTAATTTTATTTTTTACTTTATTCAAAATAAATTTTTTAAATTGAGGTTTGTTAACATGTGCCTTTAAGACACATATTAATATTATCCATAGTTTATTACAAAAATTTATGAATGGATAAAGATTCATTAGTGATTAGTGATGTTAAACATACATTTCTGCCCAAAGTAAAAATTTGAAAAACAACAACCGAGTTTAATGAATATTATTAAGAATATAAGTCTAAAATTTTGGTTTGTTCCGTAAAAAACAAATAAACATATTAGATGATACAGATTTAAAATATTTGTCTATTTCAAAAAAATACAGACAAAATATACATGTTCGACGGACCAAATTCATTCACCATCCCAATATTTATTTACATGACTAAAGGGATTTGTTTAGAAGATTGTGATGATAGAGTTCGCAAGAGTTTACCTAATATGAGATTAAGAAAGGTTTCTAGGGATTAGGATCCTTTTAAGAAAGAAATTAGTAAAGGTATAGTAGTAAATGCTAGTGTCATAATTTGTCACATTGTGGTCATTTTAGAATAAATTTATAGTATATGGTGGCCTCACATGAATAAATTTCTTGATTCTCTGTTAGAAAAAAATCTCTTCCGTTTTACTTTTGACTTTTTCCTCTGCTTCCTTCTAGGAAACAATTATTTGGGATTTTTTATTATTTATTTTTATTTATAAAATCAGATTCTTAGTAACATGTCAATTTTGTTAGCACGACTAAAATGTTAATTCAATTAGCTTTACAACGTATAGATCTCTTTTCTAACTGTCAAAGTCATTGCACCTTAATTTAAGTTACAATTAAGCCTACAAGACAGGTAGCTTTAATAATATGAACAGTTACTTTACCTCTTATTAAATAATAGTCAAAAAAAAAATTATGGCTGAAAATGAGTCGAGTCGAATCGAATTCGTTTCAGTTTGACTCGATTTATTAAGAAATGGTTCTGTTTAAATATCGGTTCGAGTTCGTCACAAATTTTTTTTATAGCTCAAATTCGACTCGCTAGAAGTTCACGAACAACTCGTTTTAACTCGTTAGATTCATCTCGTTAGATTTAACTCGTTTGCTTCACGGACTTCGAAGTCATTTATAATTTTTTAAATAAAAAATATTAAAATAAATAAATGTTACAACTTTGATTTTATTTCTTCTATAATTATTTTTAAAAATATTCTGTTCATTTGAGAATATAAATTATCAATCAAAACCATTAGATTAAAAGAAAACATAAGGCCTAAGCTTTGAGACAAAAATCTTTAAATCTACTATTAAAAAATATAATCCATCTCGTATATAATCGAGTTGATTCATGAACCTAACGAGTAAATTATGTATGTTAGTGCACAAGGTTTAAGAAATCAAAAGGAATAATATTACTGCTCTACAATGACGGCTACAAAAGTGTAAGGAAAAATGATTAGGTTTAAATAACAACTACTAGTCTATTTATACACAGAAAACTAGGGCCACATAGGCAACATACTAAAAATACTAAATTACCCTTAAATTGCCACGTAGGCATAATAAACTTAATATCTAAGCTTTCAAAACAAACTAAACTTTAGAAGCTAAACTCACTTCTGGAACAGTCACCTCATAAGCTCATGCTTCTGAGCAACACTACTTCTGAGTAATCACCTCATAAGCTTCTAACTCTAATAACAGCTTCTGAATATGAATAACTTCCAACACCATCCCTTAATTCATATTCAGCTAACCAAAACTACAACACCAATTTCATCCCTCAAATGGATAAAGTGTTCACTCTTGACATCCTTCGTCAGAACATCTGCAAGTTGCTTTTGATTGCTACAATGTGCAACTCCATTCAGAAAAACATATTTCTCCCTGAAAACCCATCTGACGCTGATGACTTTCTTCTCCTTTGGAAGCTTAGTTAACTCCCAAGTCTTGTTTCTTTCTATAGCCTCAAGTTCTTCTTTCATGGCATTCAACCATACTTTCTTCTTCAGAGCTTTTTCAATACACACTTGTTCAAAATCTTCTTCTGATTCTGGAACCGTATCTCCTTCTAGACATTCTTCAGAAGTACGACTACCACAAGAAGCTACACCTTTGTTAACTTCTGGACCTCGTCCAGAACCACTACCTTCAGAAATAACGCCTTCAAAAGTTGAACCATCTTCAGAAGCTTTTCCTTCAAAAGTTCCACCTTCAGAATCATGACCACCGTCAGAGGATGGACTACCTTCAGAAGCTATTCCATCGGAAGTACTACCTTCAACGTCATGATTACCACGAGAAACATGATAATCTCTAGAAGCTTGTCCTCCAGAACATACGTCTTTAGAGTTTTCCCTTCCAGAAACATGATCACCACCAGATTCAACATCTAGATCAAAATCAGATTCACCATCAGATTCATCTTCAGAGTCTCTAGAAGATTCTTTATCTTCTTACTCTGACTCACCTTCAGAACTTTCAAGTTCTGACTCATCTTTAGAACCTTCAGGTTCTGATTTATCTTCAGAAGTAGAATCTTCTTCAGATTTTGACTCATCTTCTGATTCTCCTTCAGCCTCAGAATCACCTTTGGATTCTGACTTGTCTTTAGCTTTAGAGTCATCAATTCTGACTCTGACTCATCTTTAGAATGTTCAAAGTCATCTTCTGATTCTGACTCATATAAAAACATTCACATGTTCCTCACCAGATTCATAAGCCATTAATAGCACATGCTCATCATCAAAACCTCCTCTGGCTATATTTTCTTCTTCAGATTTCCTTCCCTTATTTGACCAGCAATCTTTAGCAAAATGGCCTAACTGCTTGCAACGGTAACATTGAACCTTCTTCTTGTCAAAGTTCTCCTTTCCCTTCTAATGTTTCTTCTCATTAGAAGTAGAGGTTTCTGACTTCTGGAATCTATAACCACGTATATTATTGGCTTTTAACCAAGAATGCTTCTGATCCTTCTTGACAAAAGAAGTTTTATGAGCCTACTCAACCTCCCTCTCAGAGGTTCTTTCAGTCAGACGCAACTCTGGCGCCTCTAGACTACTTTGTAGCTCTTCTATTCTCATAGTGTACAAATCTTTAGAATGTTCAATTGCTAAAACAATGTAGTCAAATTGAGGAGTAAGAGACCTCAATACATTCTCTATGATCACTTGTTCAGAAAGGGTTTCTGCACAAGCTTTCATCTCATTAGTGATCAGAATCACTCTGGAAATGTACTTAGATACCTTCTCGTTGTTCTTTATGTTGAGATTCTCATACTCCTTTCTCAGGGAATGAAGCTTCACCTTCTTCACTGATGCGTCACCACCTAACATCTGACTAGTGTGTCTCATGCCTCCTTCGCCGTCGTCGAATCAGTGATTTTCTCAAACACGTTCACATCCACACACTGATAGATGAAGAACAACGCCTTTTGATATTTTTTCCTTAGGTCACACAGAGCATTTCTCTGCACATTAGTTGCATCTTCTGCAAGTACAACTAAGACATAACCATCGTCGATGAGATCAAGAATATCTTAAGCGCCAAACAACATTCACATCTGAGTCTTCCAATGATTCCAGTTCTTACCATCGAACACTGAAAGTTTGATACTCAGACTACTGTTTCCGTTCATCCTCAACCTTGTGTAAGTAACTCAGATCTCACCAAACACAACATTTCCCAATCCCTCAGAATTTGAAAATGCGATTCTGTTCAAGATTCAACACGAATACAAGAACCAAAATCAATCACACAACGCCTCACCGTTCCACTCGTGTTTCCACATGGATCTGAACCAGAGCTATAGATACCAATTGTTAGTGCACAAAGTTTAAGAAAGTAAAAGGAATAATATTACTACTCTGCAATGACGGCTACAAAAATGTAAAAAAAATGATTAGGTTTAAATGACAACTACTACTAGTCTATTTATACACAGAAAACTAGAGCCAAATACTAAAAAAAAAAAAACTAAATTACCCTTAAATTTCCACGTAGACATAATAAACTTAATAGATAAGCTAACAAAACAAACTAAACTTCAGAAGCTAAACATACTTCTCGAACAGTCACCTTAGAAGCTTATGCTTCTGAGCAACACTTCTTCTGAGTAATCACCTCAGAAGCTTCTGACTTTAACAACACCTTTTGAATATGAATTACTTCCAATAATGTATAGTTCAAGTTCAACTCATTTACTTAATGAACTTAGTTTTTAACTCATATTCAGCTCATTTGATTCATGAATCTAGTTCAACGATTTAATTGTCAAACTGAATTCCAAACTATTTTTGAGTTGATTCGGTTTATTGTCAACCCTAGATAGAAGTATTTGTAGTGAAACTTGGTTCAATTTTAAAAAAAATCATCTAATTTAAAAATAAAATGATATGTAATTCAATTTGATCTACATTGATTAGTTTAAAAAAAAAATCATAATTGATCGAATCTAATTTAATGCACTTTATTTTTACATAATAAAATAGATGCAAAATATCACATATATTAAAAATCAATATTATGTAATAAAAATTATCAATTATGTTTAAAACATATAAAACAATTAAAAAATATATAAAAAAAATTAAAAAGTAATTAATAATAATAGATTAATGTAAATACATCATAAAAATACAAAAATTTAAAAATATTAAAAATATTATTGCAAAAGTCGACTCCATCTAAGTGAATAACGCTTAGTTATTGTTGTATACATGACTTTGATTTATTTATAAAAAAATAATTTAAAATTTAATCTAATCTAATTAATTCTTAGAAAAAGAATCTAAATGCATTCAATAATGTTTAGTTTTGCATAACTTTTTATTTTAAGTGAATAATTTTTATTTTTTATTTGAAATCCGTTTGAATTTTTTAATTTGCGGTTCTTCTAATTTGAAAAATCAATCTTTATAGTTGGCATGGAGATAATACTTGAATTTTATTAAAAAAACACCGATAATTTACAAAAAAAAAAAACATTAATAACTTTTAACTATGTATCTTTTAATAGATGATTTTATTAAAAAAAGTGTTTTTTCAAATATTTTTATATTGTAGAAATTCTTATACACAATGTTAGAACTAAAAAAAAAAGAAAAGGATTCCCGCCCTTAATTCACATGACTTTAAAATTATTCAAGTACATAACATCACTACAAATATTACCAAATTAACATGTGAGCACATGTTTAGGTACAAGTTTCTTTCATTAAGAAAATTATATATACATTTTTGTAGCTTATAATCTCTACTTCCTAATTTGAGTTAATAACCAAACAGTCTTTACTCCTTATAGTTAAAAGACAACTCCTTGTGTACAATGTCATCATTGATTGATTTTTGTTATTAAGTTAGCTACATTAATGTTAATGGTTGTCAATATTGAAAAATCTCTTAATTAACAAGTACTTAATTTGGAGTTATCTTAAGCTGTTGTTTTGTGGGTACCAAAGGGGGAAAAAGATAGAAGACAGAAAATAAACAAATAAATCCCTTATGTTGGATAAAACTAAATTTTGTTTTTGCCTAACTTTATCTATATTTATGCATCAATATAAATAAATTGTTTGATATTTATAAATCAACAACTTTTTTTAAAAAAATTATTATTATGGGCCGTCTATAAGATCTAAAAAAGCCCAATAGTAAAGCGGAAGTGGTTGAGTGCGTAAAACATGCCGATCTTATCTTCCATGAAAGCACACGATTTCACCCAATGCAGCTTTGATGGCCACCCAGATCAATCCGATGGCTGACTGGTATCCCCATTTCACTTTATGCTTTCGCTTGTTAATTGCTTCCCCTATTAAAAACCATTCTTATTTTCCACATCACTTTACACTCTTTTATTGATTTGGGCGTTGGAGTTCTAACCTTGCAGTTGCAGGTTAACCTCCTTTATACTGCATCGGAAGCTCAGGCCCCCTAAGCAAGCTCAGATTCTTCGTTCACCGGTCAATTCTGATTCCATAACAGAATAATGATGCAATTTGCAGGAATCTGATTCCCGTAAATATTCACATTTAGATATACATTTCTCGATCTCCTTGATCAAATCTAGTTCGATTTAGAAATCCATGTCTCTTTGCTCAGAACTTCAGATCTCTATTTCTCAATCTTCCTCCAACAATCCCAATCTTTTCTCAAACAAATTTCTTCCAGGTTCATCAACAATATTGGAATCTAAAGCCACTCGATCTATCACTCAAAGGAAAGCTACTATTGAAGCTGCCAAAGATCCAGTTCCTTTTCCTCAAAGAGTGGACAATTTAGTCTTGGTAGCATCTCCATCCAATCTTTCACATTAAGATCCTATTCAACATAGGGCAATCCATGGAGTATTCCAGTTTCTTTCATTCTTAGATTCACGCAACAATTTCACTAGGGCAAGCCTTCACATAGACATCCACCACTATTTGTAATCCCTAAACAAGAAGCGCTACCCGTTCTTCAGTTATTCCAGAATAATCTTGGAGCGTAGGGATCCAGTAATCTACTCAACATATTATCTATAACATGGTGAAAAAACACAATTCATAGGCTCTGGAAGAAAAAGTATTAAGGATTTAAGAGAGCTTACAACATATCAATCAGAAGAACAATATCGTTCAGGAGGTGGCCCCACTAAGAAAATTTTTTGTTGTCTTGAATCAAGTCTATCCCTGATAGAAGCATAAACTCTTGGAAGGATTTATGCAAAGATTTCACCATCCACTTCACTTCCCGAAAAAGGAAATCCACAAAATTGACCCTGCTCAATGGTATCACCCTAGGGAAAAAATAAACCCTACATGGGTACATCGATCACTTTACCAAAGTGGCACTGGTCGTGGAAGGCTAAAATGTTGAGTTAAAGTGCTGGATTTTTGAAAGGGGTTTAAGGTCGAATTTCATGTTTCGAGAGAAGTTAGGGATCAAAGTGGTCCATAGCCTAAAGGACTTATTAAGCATGGCACAACCTTACATCAATTACGAAGAAGACCTCTTTGGCCATGGGAGTCAACCGGGGAATACTAGACCCAACCAACCTCCAGAGAGGGAAGTTGGTCGACTAAAAGAAGAAGAATAATACAACTCTCAATCCAAATTTGATGCTTACACTCCCCTAAATACCTCAAGGGATAAAGTTTGGAAAGCGTGTGCGAATATAGAATTCAAGTAAGTGGGGATCAGATACCCGTACCTGGTTCAGGGCATATTCCCGAACAAACAAGTAAAAATACAGTCGTTTCTATAAAAGTCACGAATACATCACGAATGATCGCATCTAGATAAAGGACACAATATAAGGACTCATCATGAAAGGAAAGATGGTTGAATACACCAAGGATAATAAGAGAGGCCAAGAAAATTTTCTAAAGAAGAAGGGTTCCCCTTGAGAAAATAATCCCCCAAGATGTTTGTAGAAGCGGTCACCAGAACCAAAGGGAAGGATTCCACAAGAAAAGGGCCCTAGAGGAAAGACACAATATATTGCACCCATCACTCGTGGTGCCGAAAGGGCGAGCAACCCCTCCTAAAAGACAATAAAGAAATAATTATAGAGCTGATAGCCATTAGTAAAATGGCGGGTAGGAATTCAACTAGTGCTAGAGATGCCAATCCTCAAAATTTGAGACAATTAAAAAGCAAGGGGAATTATAAATGATATATTTTATTTGATAATAAGAGACACAATTGTTAACTTCAAAATCTCCCATATGCTTAACGATGGCGTCATTTCCTGTGACATCATGTACTCACATATTTTTGAGAAAATAAGGCTGAAAAAAGAGAAATTATGCCCCTAGGAAGTATCCAACTTGCAAGCCTCCAATGGCATAATAACCCGTGCTTTGGAGTACATTGAGCTGATGGTTACCTTGGGGATGGGGTGAGATATCATAACAGTCATTTCTCAGTTTTTGGTAGTCCCTTGCAATAACGTATACAATTACATCCTAGGCAGACCCTTCACGGAAATGTTAGATGGAATTGCATCTCTAATACACATCAAGGTTAAATGCCACAACATCCATGATAAACCGGTCATGATAAGTGCCAATCTATCCGCCGACAAAGAGATAACAATACCAAAAGAAAGGCAAAGGAAAAGATTTTAAGATTGACTTGGCTTCCCTAACTATGAAATTATAAGTATATTCAAAACTATGCAATAAGGCAAATCATCTTGATTGGATGTAAGTAGGTACATAATCCAAGTGAAGTTAAAGCAAGTCGTCATGTCCATGGTAGCTAATAATAAGTGGCCAGGCCACTTGGTTATTTTAATTCATTCCCTCTGTGTAAAGGTTATGCCACATTATTATGATATACCACATAGTTTAATTAATGAATAAATAAATTTCCACTAGACCATCTTTGTTTCTTTGTGATTAAGGAATATAATGATGAGTTCGAAATATGAAAAAAGATGTCAAATCTACATCACAAAGACTCAAGGGTGATGTCACAAACACCATAAATATGATTAAAGCAATAAAAACCCCACGGTTCCAATGCACACACAGAAAGAAAGTAGTCCACAATGTGAAAAATACTGTCTCACCCTCCTCGTGGTAGCTAGCCACTCCAAAGGAAGTAGTGAGTTTGCCATAGGTCAAACTTGCGTCCTAGAGAAATGAACTCAATATTGAAAGGGTATCCACCATTGGTAGGGCTCGGTCCCCTAAGATATTCAATAAACTTCTAGCATGATCTTGGAGTAAAAGACGCGTCCTAGAGAAATGAACTCAAGATCGAAAGCAATATCGTAAAACATATAAGAATATGGGTAAGTATCAAACTGAAATGTACATTGCAATACAATAATGATAAAAATTACTTATTCATTGGATTGACATATGTCGGGTACAAGCATGCAAGTAAAAAACATGCACAAGTAACGCACCAAGGAAACCACTTTCCCATCTTCTATAGTTTGATCAAGACATACTTACTCTCGAGAAATCAACCCAGTAGAGAAAAAATGTTCTGCTTGCTTTAAGGCATTTTCAAAAGAGTCATGGGTGATCAAGTAACTTTCCTCCAATGACTTGGCTAACTCCTTGTATAAAACAAGGTTTTCGAGGCACATCTCCCGAAGGCTATACTCAACTTTCTTCTGATCTTCTTAAGACTCCTTAAAAAATTTCAAGCTCTTCTAGCTTTTTTTGGGAAGGGTCCAATGTCTAATTTGCTTTGTCAAAAGTGGAATTAACATTGGATAAAGATGTGTGAGCAGATGCCAAAATCTCGTTCTTCTCCATATTTTTTGGGGCAAGTTCAATGACCTTCTATGCCAAAGTGTGGATATATTCAAAGGCTCAATAACAAACTCTATAGCCAAAAAAGAGTGAGACATTTTATGGATTTCTCCTAGACATCGATTCAACTCAACAATGAGGGAATAAAACCGATCTTTAAGCATCTCCTTGTCATTTCAAGACAGTTGGGCATGTACACCCCCTATCCAGCAACTCTAAAATTATTTAAGAAATGAGGGTAATTTTATTTCGAGATGGAAATTGAAACTTTCTGGTCGTTCTCAGTCCATAACAAGCTAGCTGAACCGAGGACGACCCTTCCTGAGCTGAAGTGTGCTTTTAAGCGGTTCTAAGCAAAGGATGTTTGGTACATTATCTCTCAACCCAATGTTCTTCAAGTTCAGGGCTCGAAGTTAAACCTCCCTCGCCCTTCGGCTTCGGAAGGGGTAGAACATTATTTATCACAATCTGGTTAGGTGAAACTCGAACTACTTCTTGAATGAGGGGAAGAGTAATATAAAAGTATGGCTTGACGGGTGTACTTGAAGTAGAAGATACCTCAGTAAATAGAGTATTTGGAATACCCATCGGAAGAGAGGTAGCTCAAAGATCATTCCTTGTCTGCGACATTTCTTCTTCACTCTTCATCACATCTACACAACTAAAAAGAGAGACATAAGAAGAAGTGTAGTTCAAGTGAACAATTAAGAAAATGTGATTTCTGTAACACCCTTCTAAACCCCCGCGGAAAATACAATAATAATCAGAGTAAACATGAAATACAAGGATGTCACAACTTCTTTAACATAAAATACCATAGTCATTTGTCATGCCACACGAGGAACCATTTAACATAAATACAATTCATGTTCAACACAGCGGATTATAATTCATAACATTGCATATTCATCATCATTCATGCAAGTTACTCTAGTACAATTATAAAACAACAAAGCCAACAGAGTAATTCGTCTCTAAACTAGCGTTCCCCAGTGTTACAATCAGAGCATGACACGACACGAACTACGTGCTAGCCTACAAGCTATCTTCACCCAATCAAGACGCCGCTACATCCTTAATCTGAAATCATCAAAGTAAGGGTGAGTTTCATTCGAATTAATAAGCATTATGCAATCATAAGCAATAAAATCTCATAGTAATTATCATCCACTCAATCATACACATAATCAGAATTATTACAACAAGCAAGCATCAATCCAACAATATTGGCCATCGGCCCACAACTCATCAATTTCATCAATGATCAAGTTATATTAACAACATCTTCTCAATACATCAATCATGTAAACACACCAAGGCATAACACTGGATCTCATCCAATCATGTTATAACCAATGCATATGATGCAACTGACACTATGCATGTGGTACCAAAATTCGTGAATCACATTCACAGGACTTCTCTCTTTGATACTGCCCTCTAGTCGCTCACACCCCACATGGGCACACGACTACTGCCTCATCGCTCACACCCCACATGGGCACACGATGACTTCCCGCTAATCTCCGCATAATGGGAATTAGCCTTCCAATGCAAATGATTTATGAATAATGCACACATGACACATACTTACATCTTCATACATCATCATCATTCCGATGCTTAACATCGCTTAACACCTCTTACCAATAAGGTCACAACAAGTATGTACATGTTTAAGCATCATTCAATCATTCACATACATACACCACATCATCACAATAACATACACATCATAGTAATTTTAATTGCCACCATAACCAACATATTAATATTAACGACATATTAATATTCACAATCATCAATCATCACCATCATCATACATCGTTACATCTATCATCATTACACACCATGTAATAAATTGATAAAACAACTCAACAACATAATCACAAAACATGTATTCATTTACGACATGTTATAAACCAACATCACCCAATGAATATCATGATCCCATCACCAATACAAAACATTTATCAATAATCATATATAAATAAGCACATATACATATACTATATTCCAATTCATCAACGATCAAATCGAATTAAAATAAAGTTGGCCACTGCCCATTTCATCACTTTATCAAATAAAGCATCTCATTAGCTTCGCAACGCCCAAAACGGCACATAAATCGGATACTCGGATCAAAAGTTATGGGTTTTCAAAGATAGAACATTTTCAGGAAAAATGCTGCAGAACCCGGGTTGTCCCTACGTGGGAACCGGTTCCTGGCAGCTTCAAAGTCACGTCTCTGGTTTTTACTATGGGGAACCGGGTTGTCCCTACATGGGAACCGGTTCCCAGCTACCCAGAATCCATATTTCTCTGTTTTTACAAGGGGGAACCGGTTCGTCCCACATGGGAACCGGTTCCTACGTACCTGCACAGCAAAAATCACCATTTTGACAGCATTTACCATATCCCATTTCCCCAATTTCAGGTACATACGAACATACACACAATGATCATTGATTTTCACACAATTACACATTTCAAACAAGTTATTGACATGTATTAACATCATATATCACAAGTATCAACAGAATCATGTCAATTCATACAAGATTATCAAAACCTAACAAAATTCCCAACCCGACACGTACGATTGAACTAGACCACAATCCTAATCAATCATACTACCTACAATCACATAAGGAATACTAACCCGAAGAATCCCCCCTTACCTCAGAGTCGAATCTTCGAAGATCTTCTTCCCCTTTGGCTCTTCTCACTTCACGTGTTCTCCCTTTCTCAGAGTCTGTCTCCTTTTCTCTCCTCTTTTCCCAATTCCTTTATTTTATGAAAAATAAAATAAAATATTATAATGGGCTTGCTTAGTCAACACCCCCTCTTCTGCTAATCACCACTCTAGGCCCAATGCCAATAACTCATCATTTTCCAAATAATTCCAAATAAAAATACTAAAATTCCAATTATTTAATTTAAATCCAAATTAAATTAATAAACTGAAATTATGGGGTGTTACAACTCTCCCCCACTAAAAGAGTTTTCGTCCTCGAAAACATACTTCAAGTAAAAGTCCCAGATAAGAGTACTTCATTTGACTCTCCCATTCTCCGTTAACACCTTCTTGGTCGAGTCTCAAAATTCATCTGACATAACCAACACAAGCATATCTCATGCATTCAATCTCAGTTCTTACGTTGCATTTGACCATCCCCAGGTGTACCACTCGCTATAACTCCAACGGTTAGCAACAATGAAACTTCGAGGTGCGATCCATACAATACGCTCAACAACTGAATAATACAATTACACAATCCATGGTATGATCGCAACTGATCAACACTGTAGTAATAGATTCCATTTACCCACGTACCAACCTTAGGTACACTCTTCCAATTGAGCGATAAAGTAATACTTACACTTACTCAAAGCAAATTCCCGAGTTACTTCATCTATTAAAACATTCCCACTATCGGATCAAGCACACATCAGTAGTTATAATTACATAGCTCATCATCCTCAATATACCATTGCTTACAAGATAGCTCAACTGAGTCCCACTCTCCACTAAGAATCAAATCAACTTCGTCCTTCGTAGAGTATAATCCCTCATTATATTTAGAAATTTACATAACACCTTACAACAGTACAAAATTATTATGGCATTACATAGTATCAACTCGTTGTCTTAACTTCTCCGAACACATACTCATTAACTACGTACAACCATAACAACATATCCATCGTCTCGGCAATTATTCAAAAGGGTTCTAATCCTTTGGCACGACATCCTTATGTCTACGAGATTCCAAATCCAACCTATAGATCAACATATATTCTCCATGTAGAACCCCGACATATTAATTCTCACTGCTCACGAGTAGCACTCATAACACCACTTTACATCATACTTTCGTTGTACGACTACGACTACTCGTCTTAAGTCACCGTCCAATGCTTTGCACCCCTTCATAATCACTTCCTCATAAGTTCCCACAATATGGCGAGTGGTTATTCTCACATCTCAGCATTCATCACATCTTATACCATTAAGGTAACAAGCAATTTCATACCATCTATATGATTCCGCCTACCATCAACAAGAGATTAAGGGTGATCAAGTCCTCAATTTGTCAATAGATAGCCGACAATCATATTTAAGCATAAACCGTTGTTACTACATAATAGCGTCTTTTCCGAGTTTGCACCCAAACTCATTAACATTGTCATAGTCTAATAATTCTCTATGATGTCCTTCTTCTAGAATATTCCTTTTCAACTCGGTAACATCTGGAACACAACTGCAACTTCTAGACCTCATTACACCATCCTCGTCAATTCTGAATTCATTGCCTTTACCTTTGTAATTCAAGGTCGACTTATCGATCAACTCAACATCAGCTTTCTGACTTTCTCTAATCTCGTCTAGAATACCATTAGTCAGTCTCAGCATACCCAATCCAACATTAGTAGGAGCACCTTCACATACCAAACTTAATTCTCTGAATTGTTCAATTAAGTCCAACTCTTTCACCATCAGCATCGATATTTTTAGAGGCAACCTCGAACCATACAAATAATGTTACTGCAACTTCAAACAAAACCATGGCTGCCAATTCTAAATCATGACTCAGATAATTCCTTTCCTGTGCTTTCAATCGTCCCGACGCATAAGTTACTACTTACTGGTTTTACATCAATACACCATCCAAACCCATCAACGACGCATCACAATATACCACAGATGGTTCCAAAGTCGATTTCACTTTTTTTCTACTGATTCCCTCATCACTCAAATCCATTAATACTTAAATCATCTTTATCATCTTATTCATCAACGACATATTCTACTCGACTTCGTTCCGAACAATCACGGTAATAGGCATTCCTATTCAATACTTGTTCATGCTTCTTTAACCGACATCATCATATCTCCTCATAGGATCAGTCTATGGTACTTATAACTCTTCCACAATGTAGAACATAATCTCTCCTCTTCATGGGTTCAAACGGTACATTAATCCGACACTCAGAGCTCAAGACATGAATTTTCTAATTGTTATCCAAAATACAATACCGACACCATGCAGCGACACCTTAAATGATATTTCCAAAACTCCGCAAATGGTACACTTAATTCCTAAAATTGCTTCACAACAAGCCTTCTCATTATTCTTTCAATTTGTTCCACTCTGACGCTGTAGTCTCGTGCGGTACCAACGAACAAGTCTAGTTCTAAGGACATGTGTAACCGTAACTTCACCTCTTTCTAACATCATCCTGACACAATTAAATATGTTACAGCTGCTGCAACCATTTTTATAACAAAGTTCATCTTGTTAGCTTTCCGACGCTTCAAACGGAACTCAAATCGGATGTCCAGAACTCCAGTTATGAATTTTCGAAATTTCATAACAATTCAGCAATCTTCCTGCGATTTGCTTACGGAAATTCTACTCCAAAACTCATTCTTTTCAAATTAATCTCATTATTAACATCATCTTATCACATCTCTTCGCTTCCAAACTTCTTATAACTTAAACAACACATTTCATCGCTGAAGTTCGATTTCTGCAACATCCTGAAACCAAATTCATGTACGCCATCATCAACCTTCTTATCCTTGAGATCGTACTCGTCTCTTCACATTACTCGCTCTTTAAAGAGTTTTCAACAACATCGATAACCTCTACCATCATCTCAATTACTTACTAGTAATCCTACGACAAGGTCTACGACAATACTTCCTTTAATCACTGCTTCAACAGCGACCTTTCACATAAGGCTACTCACACAACAACATCACAGTCCATCAGTAGCACTTGAAGCATCACAACTTCGAAATTCCATTTCTCAAAAATAACCATTATCTACTCCGAGACACTCCAACTAAATAACAACCACAGTCTTCAGCCCATGTCACCTTCACTTCAGAAAACAATAACTCCACACTCTTGTACTGCTGCCATACGCATCACTCTAACATCTTGCATCTGAGACATATCCGTGAAGCATAGCTTCTCCCCCACTAGTTTCAATCCCACTTCTGCAGACAAACAGTTAGAACACACTGAGTACCGACAGTGTTTCACACACATGTCGCATACCGGAAGAAAAAGTTAACAACAGACTCTGGTCACAACGACCGACTATGCTCTGATACCACTATTGTAACACCCTTCTAAACCCCCGCGGAAAATACAATAATAATCAGAGTAAACATGAAATACAAGGATGTCACAACTTCTTTAACATAAAATACCATAGTCATTTGTCATGCCACACGAGGAACCATTTAACATAAATACAATTCATGTTCAACACAGCGGATTATAATTCATAACATTGCATATTCATCATCATTCATGCAAGTTACTCTAGTACAATTATAAAACAACAAAGCCAACAGAGTAATTCGTCTCTAAACTAGCGTTCCCCAGTGTTACAATCAGAGCATGACTCGACACGAACTACGGGCTAGCCTACAAGCTATCTTCACCCAATCAAGACGCCGCTACATCCTTAATCTGAAATCATCAAAGTAAGGGTGAGTTTCATTCGAATTAATAAGCATTATGCAATCATAAGCAATAAAATCTCATAGTAATTATCATCCACTCAATCATACACATAATCGAAATTATTACAACAAGCAAGCATCAATCCAACAATATTGGCCATCGGCCCACAACTCATCAATTTCATCAATGATCAAGTTATATTAACAACATCTTCTCAATACATCAATCATGTAAACACACCAAGGCATAACACTGGATCTCATCCAATCATGTTATAACCAATGCATATGATGCAACTGACACTATGCATGTGGTACCAAAATTCGTGAATCACATTCACAGGACTTCTCTCTTTGATACTGCCCTCTAGTCGCTCACACCCCACATGGGCACACGACTACTGCCTCATCGCTCACACCCCACATGGGCACACGATGACTTCCCGCTAATCTCCGCATAATGGGAATTAGCCTTCCAATGCAAATGATTTATGAATAATGCACACATGACACATACTTACATCTTCATACATCATCATCATTCCGATGCTTAACATCGCTTAACACCTCTTACCAATAAGGTCACAACAAGTATGTACATGTTTAAGCATCATTCAATCATTCACATACATACACCACATCATCACAATAACATACACATCATAGTAATTTTAATTGCCACCATAACCAACATATTAATATTAACGACATATTAATATTCACAATCATCAATCATCACCATCATCATACATCGTTACATCTATCATCATTACACACCATGTAATAAATTGATAAAACAACTCAACAACATAATCACAAAACATGTATTCATTTACGACATGTTATAAACCAACATCACCCAATGAATATCATGATCCCATCACCAATACAAAACATGTATCAATAATCATATATAAATAAGCACATATACATATACTATATTCCAATTCATCAACGATCAAATCGAATTAAAATAAAGTTGGCCACTGCCCATTTCATCACTTTATCAAATAAAGCATCTCATTAGCTTCGCAACGCCCAAAACGGCACATAAATCGGATACTCGGATCAAAAGTTATGGGTTTTTAAAGATAAAACATTTTCAGGAAAAATGCTGCAGAACCCGGGTTGTCCCTACGTGGGAACCGGTTCCTGGCAGCTTCAAAGTCACGTCTCTGGTTTTTACTATGGGGAACCGGGTTGTCCCTACATGGGAACCGGTTCCCAGCTACCCAGAATCCATATTTCTCTGTTTTTACAAGGGGGAACCGGTTCGTCCCACATGGGAACCGGTTCCTACGTACCTGCACAGCAAAAATCACCATTTTGACAGCATTTACCATATCCCATTTCCCCAATTTCAGGTACATACGAACATACACACAATGATCATTGATTTTCACACAATTACACATTTCAAACAAGTTATTGACATGTATTAACATCATATATCACAAGTATCAACAGAATCATGTCAATTCATACAAGATTATCAAAACCTAACAAAATTCCCAACCCGACACGTACGATTGAACTAGACCACAATCCTAATCAATCATACTACCTACAATCACATAAGGAATACTAACCCGAAGAATCCCCCCTTACCTCAGAGTCGAATCTTCGAAGATCTTCTTCCCCTTTGGCTCTTCTCACTTCACGTGTTCTCCCTTTCTCAGAGTCTGTCTCCTTTTCTCTCCTCTTTTCCCAATTCCTTTATTTTATGAAAAATAAAATAAAATATTATAATGGGCTTGCTTAGTCAACACCCCCTCTTCTGCTAATCACCACTCTAGGCCCAATGCCAATAACTCATCATTTTCCAAATAATTCCAAATAAAAATACTAAAATTCCAGTTATTTAATTTAAATCCAAATTAAATTAATAAACTGAAATTATGGGGTGTTACAATTTCCATGTCACTTATCAAAGATAGTGTTCCTCACATTCTCTAATCTAGAATCCACCATTCAGCGGGTATGGATAAACCTTTTCAATTTTTTCCTTGACATCGCGTCAAGAGGAACTATATTGATGACAGAGCCAAGATCCTTATAGAAGGCCACCCATTACATCTTCAAGTATACATATCTTTGTACACACGGGCGGATGCCCATGTTCTAGTTTACATATATTCATGAGAGCCTCTTTGGTGAAAGGGGTGCCCATAAAGAAGCGGTCCTTGAAATGCTTCACGCTATTAGAATAAGTCTTAATAATTTGTAGTTCTACCTCAAAGAAACCATTCCAGAAATGTGCACTTGATTTGGATTGTTTTGAGTTTTTAAGAGATGGAAGAACATAGCCATAGTCGGGTTACCCCGTTGTACTCATATCAATGTTACAAAACCTTGACAAATACCTAACTCATTAGACACTATTGCAAATAGAGATTCTCACGTGGTTCATAACACTGATTTCAAAGTAATTAAATAGATGATAGAAGCCTATGAGGGAAAATAAATATTCGTGGAAGAGGATGACACACCTATCATACTTCCTGGACACCCTCTTATCTCCATCTGGTGAAAACACTCTTCTGTCGATGAAAGACTCATTTCAACATAAGTATGGTGTAAACCACTCTCACAGGTAGTGGTGTTCGCGATGCGGTTTGGGCAGTTTTTACGTAAAAAAATCATTCGAACCGCAAGAAAAAAAGTGTGCGGTTCGGTTTGGTTCGATTGGCTTTTAGAAATAAAACCGAACCAAACCAAACCAATACAGTTTGGATTGGTTCGTTTTTTTTAAAATTATTGAGCCATACATACACATATAGATGACAACATAACTTTGTGTTTAGTCATTTATTTGTTATCATATAATAACAAAACTCATTATATTTGAACAATAACTTTTTATTTAATATACAAAAATAAGATTAGATAAAAGTAGAATAAAAAATATAAAATAGTAGCATAAAACAATATAAAATACATTATAATGAAATAGAAAAAAAGAAGAGTGAAAGATTAGAGAAGATGAAAAAGAAAGAGTAAAAGAGAAGAGTGATTAGAGAATAAGAGGAGCATTAAAAACGTAATTGGAAGAGAGAACAATAGAATAAAAATAATAAGATGAAAAAGGAAGAACGTAAGATATGAGAGACTAGAGAAGAAGAGGTGATATGTACTTGGAAAAGAAGATGAGAAGAATGCGCGATACCGCTAAACGAGATTTGAGAAGACTTAAATTGAAACCTTAAGTGTGAGGTAGGGCAAATCATTCGTAATTGTAAGGCTAAGACAATAAGTTCGAGTTTGGGTTAGATGCGGGTTACGTGAATGTTGGTTGTAGCGTAACGCGGTTTGGTTCGGTTTGTAAATTACAAACCGCAAACCGAACTGAACCGTACGGTTTTGTTAAAAAATGGCCCAAACACATCTGAACCAAATGCGATTTTTTACGATTTCGATTTAGTTCGGTTCAATTTTATATTGGACCGGTTCGGTCTTTCGATCAACCTAGTCCGCAATAATTCTTTCCTAAAAATTCTTTATTCAGATGATTTCACGGTAAGAAAAACAAATGTTTTTTTATATATATTTTTTTCTCTTGCAATAACTTTTGTATTCATTGTTAAAATTAAAAATAAAATAATTCCATCCCTTAATTCACATACCAAATTCAACTTTAGGTACTAGTTACTTTCATTAAGAAAATTATGCAGGTACATTTTTGTAGCTTTTAATCTCTATTTCCTAATTTGAGCTAATAACCAAACAATCTTTACTCTTTATAGTTAAATGACAATTGACAACTCCTTGTGCACATTGTCATCATGGATTGATTTTTGTTGTTGAGTTAGCTATATTAATATGACAATAAGTTAATGGTTGTCAATATTGAAAAGTTTCTTAATTAACAAGTACTTTGGTATTATACTAAGATGTTGTTTTGTGGGCACTAAAGGGGAAAATATAGAAGACAACACATAAACAAATAAATCTCATATGCTGAATAAACTCTATTTTTTTATACGGATAATAGAATATGTCTAGTGTGATTTTGTTCAGGAACATTCAGATAATTAATAAACATATTTGAGCTCCCTCGTATGTTATTAACTAACAATTTCAAAAGTTTTTTTTTTTTTAATTATTAGATAAAGGTTAGAAGACGGTTTGAAATTTGATATAATAAGAGAAGAGATGTTATACAGAATGTTGATTCAATGAGTTAAGATAATATGAATTAATAGACAAATAATTAATCAAAGTAATAAATAAAAGAGATAAAGAAAGTATTAATTCAGTTTGATACAATGGTCACATATATCTGGGAACAGTAGTCTGGTGGATAGAAAACTCACTAGTAAAAAATATATTCAATAATATAAAATGATTTTATCTGATAGATCCTCAATTCAAAACTTTTTCTTCTTATTACTTGGGAATTTAAACTCAAACTTCTTGAATTTGAGATCCACTCATTTTCACTCAAACACTCATTCAAATATTTACAAGTCTTGATAATAAGACATCGACGAAATTCACGAATACAAATTAAATTTTATCTCTCAATGAACAGTTAAAAATAACATTGGACAAAGTTTAACACAAATATTACACACGTCACAATTAGGGAAAACTATCTCTTTATATAGAAGTCAATACAACTAGAAAGTACATTAGAGTCTCCAAAACAAATCTATATTAAATCCAATCTCTTTCTTATGAAATTATGCAAAATTTGAAACAAAAGAACATGTGACCCGTTCCAATAAGATCACATAGAATCTAGACCAAAATGAATTCCAAAATTATTTAACTAGTATGATTAAGAGTAACAAAGTCATGATGTCTCAACAACTTACGTGACAAGACAAGAGACATCTTATTTAATATTTTGCCAATAAAAATAAGTCAATCTATATCCAATAACAAACTATCTTTTTTATATTTTTAGGCAAAACAAGAAAGTATGCATTTCTATCACAAAACACATTAGATAATGCCAAAAACAAAGTAAATGGACAAAATGCAGTTCATACCAGTAGTTAAAATCACAAAACACATTAGATAATGCCAAAAACAAAGTAAATGGACAAAATGCAGTCCATACCAGTAGTTTAAAGTACAAACACTATCTAACTATCAAAGTCAGAAAGTTTCTCTCCCTCTATTTACGTCAGAAGAGCCAAAGGCAAGAATAACCAACATTGAGCAACAGTCTAAAAACTAAGTAAAACATATAGAACATAACAAAAATCAAATAAAATAAAGGGCCAACAATTCAAAAAATTCAAACAAACTAAATTTGAGCGACTAAGTAAGAGGGTCACCTTCAAAAAGTATCTTCATTAACAAAAACATCTTCTTCTTTATTTATGGAACTAGAACCATCCTTAGAGCCCAACTTAATCATTCATGAGACTGGTTAGAATAAGCTACAACATTGTCATCACAAGGAGTCAGTGGCGGAGCCAGGAATTTTAGGTAGCCTGAGCAAAAACTTTATACCATTGATTATTTATCTGTTTTAATTTTCACACCCTATTTTTACTAATTTTGTTCCTAATTTTGCCCCTGAGTTTGTCTAAAAATTGACTATTAAATTGGGGAGAGTACAAAGAAAATAGGGGTTGAGCCCGGGCGCCTGCCCGGGCTAGCTGGGCCTTAGCTCCGCCCCTGTCAGGAGCGATAGGTTGAGAAGGTGAAGCTCTAGCATGTTGAGTGTTTGGAGTTAGAATTTGGATAACCCCTTCATACATAGTCTTCCTAGTAGAGGATATAATGATGATCTACTATAACACCTTTTCCCAATGAATTAAGGTCTTGAGAGTTTGGTTTCTCACAATCTATGAAAAAGGAGAAACATATATCATCTCTCCATCAATACTCAAATTTGTTTCATCAGTCAAAGCAATAAAAGGGAGCACAATGTCAATAACATGTATCCGATAAATGACTTGTAATTAAAATTGAAAGCGCTAGGAACAATACCAACCTCATCATTGGTCACAATATCCTTTCTTTGATTAGTTAAAATGCTATGAATCAAGGAATGAAAACCAATAGACACCTTCACAACATAAGATTCAAGTTGCTTCATAAATTTCTTAAATAAGAATTCCCTAAAATCAAAAGTAGCATGAGTTCCCACTTGATACAATAGACTTATGAGACTAGGGAAAATACCTCATCCGTGAAAAGAGGGAGCCCAATTATCCATTCTAATTTTGTATAGGATGACATATTTCACACTGAGGCTGGCAAACACCAAAAGAACCTTTGATGTCCAATCTTCATGAACATTCCAGTGATCTCACGAGCAAACACCTTAAAGGATAGAAGGGGTCAACATACACTGCTCTTCCACGACCAAGGAAATCATTAATGATGGCAGGAGAGAAAGCAAAGCAGTGACCATGAACATGGACATTTTGATAATCTTTAGTGTCAACATTGTTGAAGCCACTTGGGAGATTAACAAGAAATTCCTTTAGAAGCTTGGTATAGTAGTGACTAATATCAATCACAGTCTTTAACAACTCAACACCACTAAGGAGTTACATGATCTCACCTCATTTATGAGCATCATCAAGGAGTTCTCTTTTAGGAGCCATTCTTCAATGATAAAAAAACTTCTATTGATAACACTTTCCTAATAATGGAAGGATACATCATCGAGAGAAACAAAGAGAATTATGGAGCTTCTTAATACCAATTGACATCTTCACTAATTTAGCACGCTTTACAACATATTAATTATCATCCTATTCTTCTTCAATAACACCCAAGACATAAATGACATGTTCCTCACATCCTGCTCAGTGACACTAAGAGCTTACTTCTTCTTATTAACAAACTTCACAATCTTACTACTTCTAGACTTCTTCTTCTTTTACTCAACCTTTTTCATCTTCTTGAATTCAGTAAACTTTTTCATTTTCTTCTTGGATGCAGTTAAGGAAGACGAAGGAACATCTTCTTTAGACATCTTCTTCCCTTTTCTAGGGGACTTCCTAATAATAGGAAACACATGGAAAATATCTTCAACATCATCATTCACATTTTTAGGATAATAAGAAATAGGGACATTCGTATCATGCACATATCACTAGGTCCATTCTCATTAATAATCTCAAAAAGTAAAAGATCTAATTTAGGATGAGGAGAATGTCCTACAAGCCTATAACCAAGAGACATACCCGCTAAATCTCTTGGCCCATGTCCAACAAGTCCAAAGAGTGTTTAAAACATCTCATATATTATTTTTAAATGGATAACATATTGGAACATGCCAATATTACAATATGAAGATGAATTTTAAAAAATTCCTCAAGTTCCACATTGTTAGAAAATCATGTGTGTTTGTGTGTTAATTGAGAGAACTCTAAGTCCTACTTTACTTAGATTACATTCACTGGCTAGCTTAATTCAATATATAAAGAATGCACATGTTTCATTCCAAAACACACCAAAAATTTCTTTTAATTTTTCCTTCCTCGCTCTCTTTACTCTACGTTCTCGAATTATCAAAATGTTAACTTCTTCCTTTTTTTTTTCTACTCGTTGATTTTTTTTTGGCTATTTTCTGAATTCTCTTTGGAGAATAATTTGAATTCTCCTCATTTGAGAAATTATTTTGAGTGGTCAAACGGCCATAATTGGATCCTCTTTAAAGAATGATTAGATTTTCTCTTTGTTTAAAAAATTATTTGGAGTGCTCAAATGGCCATTATTGAATTCTCTTTTGAGAAATATTTGAATTTCACCTTGTTTGAGAAATTATATAGATTGGTATATGTACCATAAAGGGTATATTTATAGATCAGTTATCTACCATGCAAGTAGTAATCGTATAATTTAAAATTGAGTTATTTTATCATGAAAGCATCGTGGTTTATTAAATGCCTTGCACAATTTTGGGCAGTGTCGTAAAACGTCTTAAAGAGAGTGACCTAGTATGCGACTCAAACCTGTAATTTATTCAGTGGAATTTTTTTCAAAACTGGAAAACAACATTTTAAAGACATTTTTAAACTGTCAAGGCTATCGAAGACTTCATGCAATACTGGAAGGATACAACAATGCAGATTGAAACACATTATCAGATGCTTCTAAAGCAACTAGTAGCTATGTATTAAATATAGCTGGAGAAGCTGCATCTTGAAAATCAAAGAAACAATCTATCTTGGCTTATCCCACGGCGGAGTTTGAAATGGTTGCACTAGAAATTGATAGTGAATAAGCAAGTTGGTTAAGGTGTTTGCTAGCTGCGATTCTTTTTTGGGAAAAATCTATGTCAGTTGTGTCGATCCACTACGATAGTATCACAACAATTTCAAAAATTTAAAACCATTATTATAATGGTAAGATACCTCAACTAAAGAGAAAGCATAACTATGTTAGAGACTATATCTCTAAAGGAGCTGTAAGATTATATCGTGTGCGCACTAACAAAAACTTAGCAGATCCTTTGGCGAGAGAATTAACTAGGGAGAAAGTCCATAATACATCCATGAAGATGGAACTAATGCATATAATTAAGTGAGTTGCTTGCTATGGTAACCCTACCTAAATAACTGGAGATCCCAAGAATTAAATTCATCGGGTAATAATAAGTTCCAAGTAATATGAGATGATTATACTAATATAAGTAAAGAGAAGCATGAATCCTGAAGTTATAAGAGGATGCAATAATAGAAATTATTAATGGGATTCATACTCTGTATGAGTATAGTACCTAGATAGAAGAGTACTCTAGATAAACTCACATGTGTGATTGTGGAACTTAGGCCAGATCATATAGAATTTTGAGGCAGAATTTATAGTCTTTGCTAAACTGGAATAGATGTGCAGGGCCATTAAAGCACGAGATTTTGAAATACACATTAAGAAAAAGTTATGTGCATGTTTGATGTCTCAGATAGAGTTCAAGACAATTGTGTCACTCTTGTTGAATTCGAATCCTACTTGCTACACAAAGGTTGAACTCATAGACACATCTGTTTATGCACAATCTTAGAAATGTTTGACGTTACTTCTAAAACACTTTTTTAAATTCAAGTGGAGGATTGTTGGAACTTGCCAATATTCCACTATGGAGATGGATTTGAAAAAATAATTTAAGTCCCTCATTGTTAGAAAATTGTGTGTATGTGTGTTAATTGAGAAAACTATAAATTTCACATTGCTTAGATTACATTCCTCGACTAGTTTACTTCATTATATAAAGATGCACATGTTTCATTCCAAAACACACAAAAAACTTCTTTTGAGTTTTTTCTTCCTCACTTTCATTATTCTGCATTCTCAATTTGTCGAAGCGTCAACTTCTTCCTTTTTCTTTTTACTCGTTGATTTTTTCGACTATTTTCATGAATTCTCTTTCGAAAAATTATTTGGAATGGTCAAACGACCATTATTAAATTCTATTTGGAAAAGTATTTGAGTTTCTCTTTGTTTGAGAAATTACTTGGAGTGATCAAACGATTAAAATTGAATTCTATTAAAAAAATTATTTGAGTTTCTCTTCATTTGTGAAATTATTTGGAGTGATACATAATAATTATTGTTTTATCTTTGAGATGTCGTGGTAGATCATCAACATTGAACAATTTTTGATAATAATGCAATTAATCTTAAACAAAACGACTTAGTCAATGATTCGACCTGATAAATTCTTAAATAAATTTCAATACAGTAAAACAACACATCACAATTAAGAAGTGTCTAGTACATGTTCAATTTTTTATTTATTATTTATTTATACTTTAAATAATTTTTATTTGTCATCCAATTCAATCACGGCGTTAAATTGAACCCTAATAAAAATATTTCACCAATTCTAACTCCAATCAATTTTCACCAATTCTAACTCCAATTCAATTTGTACATCATTACCAAAATGTATCCGACACAACACTCTGGAGGGAGATTCATTTACTCAAATAATAACTAGACAACAGTTTGGTTTCAATTTAAGTGCAGAGAGTAAATTGCTGATCCGGAGTTTGTATCATTGTACTCATCTCAAAATCAAAATAAAAGCATTAGATTTTTGTGGACACAATTGCATGTTGCAAAACTTTGCAGTGTTTTTCACCACTTTTTCTTTTATGCAACTTCACTTGTTGGCATTTCTAGATCAAGTAGAGTGAGTTCACTTGTGTTTAGGAGCAGACAAGAATGCTGACACATACTCATGTCATTCAAGTCTATTTATGAAGTGTGTCACTCTTTAACCAACTCATGCATTGTGAATTTTTTAAAAAATATACTCCATACTTTCATTGTAATTGTAGTAGCATTTAAGATATTTCATATTTCAAATTATTTTTGATTTTGAAATAATGACACATAAGAGTCTTGGTTGCTTTGCACTCAACCTTAGAACAACTAATGTATTCACAAATGAGATTATATGAGCAATGAATGTAATTGAAATTGCTTCAACCAAAGGATGGCACAATCTCGACTTGAAACATAATATAGACTAAATTTTTTGGTCTTTCAATTATATGTATACAATTTTGTATAATCTCTTAAAATTTCACAAAAATAACTCTTAGATAGGAAAGTCTGAATATATATGGGATATGATCAAATCACACAAAAGTATCAAAGTTTAATTTAACAGTAAATCTCAACCGTTCAAAACATAATTAAAATATATATAACCTGTTTTTTCTCCTTAAAATTAGGCTATTTATAATACCGTTTGTCGATTACTATTAACGGTTGAGATTTGGTGTCAAACTAAACTTTGACACTTTGGAGTTTGGTGTCATTTGATTATATATATATATATATATATATATATATATATATATATATATATATATATATATATATATATATATATATATATATATATATATATATATATATATATATATGTGTGTGTGTGTGTGTGTGTGTGTGTAAAATTCATTCACACCACGTGTAAGTCTTTACACCAAATCTCAACTGTTAATAGCATTCGATCAAACGTTTTTATAAATAGTCTATTATTTAGGAGAAATATTATATTTTTATTTTATTTAATATAATTATTTGATCAATTCTTTTAATGGTTGAGATTTAATATATATATATATATATAACAAAGTTTTTATAAAAACAATTAGAAACTAAAAGTTTATATATAATATTGTTAAATATATGATATATAAAACAATTTTTGAAATAACTATTTATATAAGTGTTATATAATATATACTTCTTTCGTCCCACAATGAGTGACATAGTCCACCATTTCACACAGATTAAGAAAAGTAGTTAAAAGTAAAAAAGAGAGAATAATATTTTTACTATAATACCCTTATTATGTATTGAAAATGATGAAACTTTTATTAATTTGAGGATAAAATTGGAAAAATATATTGGAAATTGAAATGGCTCATTCATTTTGGGACATCATTATATTCCAAATAAATCACTCATTATGGGACGGAGGGATTAATACTATGGTATATATTAATATAGTATGATATTGTGTATAGCTAGTTTGGTATAAAAAATGATTATACATGTCATCTCATCGAGTGTGATCTTAAAGAGTTAAGTGTGTAATCAATTTAAAAAACTAAAATTAACTATAAAATATTGTATATTTAATGCAAGAGACTAACTCACATAAAAGAGCGTGAGTATGGTAATATATCATGTGTGGTAATATGTCAGGTATAGTCATAGATTAAAAATTAGTGGGGTCATGTGCCTACACTTTACCCTAAATAGCTCTGTCCTTGCCTGACATATATGTCACTCGTCTCTCTCATATGGAAACTCCAAACTTATGCAAGAACTGTTGAAATCTTAGAAAATGTCTACCTTGCAGGTTCGTCTTCTTAATAGTTTATGTTTTTAAATCTTTTTATCTATTATTGTTCCAAACTTATGCACACAATCATCTTCTTAATAATTTGTTTGTTTTGACTCGTAGGTAGGGATGGATGAAAAAAAAATTAACGAGAATGAAGCTAAAGTGAACGCTGCAAACTTGTGTGAAAGACCCAGAATGACATCCATTCAAAATTAGCACTGGTTCACAATTCTCACTTCAGCTTCATCCTCATTTCCTTTCATATTTAGATGCCATTATGTGACATGTACGTTTCTGAAACATTTTGTTGTTATTAATAAAAGTGGTATGTTTTTTAAGGTTTGTTATTGATGAATATCGTTGTTAATGTTTGTGTAAAAGATGAGTTTATTATATCTTATGTGGTTTGAATGTTTTTCCAACTCCTTGCCAAATATATAACTTTTCGGATTGCATTAGACAATTGAATATGATAGATAAATTTATATTAGAAAACAAGTTACAAGTTTAATTCTAGACAAGAATTCTTCAGACCATTATTTGCATTTTGCCCTTTAACAGTTAGGACTTGATTAAATGCTTCTTGTTCTTCAACCTCCCCTTCCTTCACCTCTAATTTTATTTGCAAAGTAAATAATATGTTGAAAATGAAATAGAGGTGAAGGAATGAGTTGAAGATCTAGGAGTATTAAACCAAGTTTTAATAGTTAAAGAGCAACATGCGGTTATAAATCTCTTAATTTGCCATATTATAATGTTCTAGATCATATTGAAAAATTATATGTTTAGTGAGCATTGACGAAATAAATATTCCACATAATTCATAGTAAACTCAATGTATATACCACAACGGTTGTTTAGAACAAACGTTGTTAAATGCTTTGCATTAAAGCATATTAAAACGATTATTTGAAGTAATCGTTGTGATAGGTAGTGCACTACTTGACTTATAATCACGGTCTCACGACCGTGGTGGAAAGCATCATACATACAACCACCCCTTACTTCACAATGGTTAAACTGCCGGCCCGATATATTTTGAAACCTAAGACATATTTTAAATAAAATTCGAAATAAAAAATTTAAATATATTTATAAATATTTAAGACTTAATTTTTTTTAAACTTTTTAATCGATTTTATTTATTATATCTTTTTCAATCTTACGGATGGACAAATCTGTTTGAAAAGAGAGCTCTTTTATCGCGGATAATAAACAGTTCACTCAATATTTATTTATACATTGATCTTAAATAATTTAATAATTTTAATATTAACTATCATTATTATTATTATTAATAATGTGATGTCATGGTAAAACCAAAAACACTTAAATATTTTACAAAATCAAAAGTAATTTTTATGTTGCTTGTTGGATTTATCTACTGTTATTATTAATAATAAGTGATTTAAATAATAAAAATAATCGATATAACATATACAGTACTTCAATTACTTTTTTGTGCATGATGTTTAGGTTATTTTCTCTCCAAATTAAATTTAAATAATAAATTAAACTATCAAAATTTTCTATATGACCAATAAAAATCTACTGTAACACTATTATAACAAGAACAATGGCCTAATACTAATACTAATGAAAAGAGAAAAAAATTTGAGGCCTAAGGCAATGACATATGTGGCCTATTTGGGCTGGACCTGAATAGTTGGTCAGGCGTTGTGGTATTCCTTTTTTCACCGTTTTGGTATTGCTTTTTTGTAGTAGTGAATGTTGAAAGAAAGGGAGGGCAAGAGTTAGTTCAAGCTCTGCAGGATCAAACTTTAAGAAAGAATGGTAGTTTTGACAGACACAAAGGCAAAAAGATTCAAAAGAAATTAAAGAAGTATGCTAGTTCAAGCTCCTAGAAGACCAGACTTGATTGTAAACCTGAATCCTTTGAGAAAGGAGGATGGACATCAAACTTCAACTAACAAAAGGCTCAAAGTAATAACAAGAATCACATTCAGTGCTATAACTGTGAAAATATGGTCATTATGCCCCAAATTGTTGGTACAATTGCGATGATGAAACTAAGATAGCCTAGATGATTTAGATAATGGTATTGAAGTATTCATGGTTACAATGTCTAAAGATAAACAGAAAGAAAGATCATGGTTTCTAGATACAGACTGCTCAAATCATATGACAAGCCACAAGAACTGGTTGGTCAAGTTAATAGTACAAGAAAGAGCAAGGTGGTATTAGTAGATAATAGAACACTACATGTTGAAGAAATTAGGAACATGGTGATCAGAAGGAATGATGACATGTCTGCAATCATCGAGGATGTGTGGTTTGTACAAGGAATGAAGTGTAATCTAATAAGTGTTCACCAACTTATAGAGAAAGACTTCTTTGTAATGATGAATATTTATGTCTTTGAACTATCTGATCCTACTAACATTATTGTCTTGAGGTCACCACTTAAAAATAATATGACCTTCAAGACATTGTTCAATACCACATTGATCAATACCAACATTTAAGGTTTAGTTACATTAACTTTAGATCCATGAAATAATTAGTCATTCAAGGTATGGTGCTATTTTTTCCAAGTTTAAAAATAACCGACAAAATGTGTAATGGTTGATTGGTTAGTAAGCTACATAGGAACTCATTTAAGGCTAGCTTACCAATGAGGTAAAAAAATGTGCTAGGAGTTGTCCGCTCAGATGTGTATGGACCCTTGGAGGAGAAGTCACTTGTTAATGAGCATAAAAAAATGATGTGGATCTATTTGATTCATTCTAAGGATGAAATGTGATACATATTCAAGAAGTTCAAGGCTTTAGTTGAAAACCAAAGCAACAAAAGGATTAAGGTTCTAAGAAATTATGGTGGTATTGAATACACATCATATACTTTTGAGTCATTTTTTGATGATCAAGGTATACAACATAAAGTCAAATCTCCTTATACACCATAATATAATGGCTTATATAAAAGAAGAAATAAAACTATCTAGGGCATGGCTAGATGTTTGGTAAAACAAAGAGGTATGCCAAAATTATTTTGGGGTGAAGCGGTTAACACTGCATAATATGTGTTGAACAAATATCCAACTAGAAGGTTAAAAAACAAAGTACCTGAGGAGGTTTAGAGTGAAAAGAAACCTAATATGCATCGTTTCAGAGTATTTGGTGCATTATGTCATAAACGAGTACTTGATGACAAGAGAAGGAAGATGGAGGATAAGATCACACCAATACTTTTAGTTGGTTATTCTACTTATTATAATAAGGCCCATTCAATTCTTAAATACACTCATGGTGCTCATTTGCAAACAAAATCTTTTGCTCCGCGATCGGGGCCATTTACTATAAAATTGAAAGGTTCAATCATACTAATACATTTGATGTATGTAACAATGACCACCAAAATAAATGACCTTTAGTAAAAATAATTATCTAAGCAATAAGACACCAATTTGACTTGACATAAGAAGGTAAAAAACAAGAAATACAATATATTGTTTATCATGTTCGATCAAAAGATCCACTATGGGGGAAGGAGCAAGTCTTCGACTGACGATGCTTCAAAAATTTGTTACAAGAGATCAGAAATGAGTTACAAGAAAATAGTCGCCCAAGTTCTCAAAAACAAACTCGATTTTCTACCCAAGTGTTTCTCAGTCTTTCCAACTCTTAATATATGAATCACATAAGGTAAACGAGTTTAGAGGTATTTCAGAATTTCCTTAAATATATCCATGGGTTTCCCTAATTTCAAGAATACACTATTATAAATTTACCCTTTCCTCTCTAAGATTACCACTAGGATTTCTAAACCCTTATCTATATCTTTAGCACTAAAGTTCTAAAGGTTGTGAAGAAATGAATGATGGAGATAGAGATTTATTACTGCTTAAACTCTATGTATACGTAATGGGCCAAAAACTCAACCCATTAATAAACCTATCTACAAACTCAAAAAACCAAGCCCGATAGATAAAAACTGTCGGGACCATACCTGATACCTGACATATCTGAATCGCCCGTGTAATACGGTGAACTGACTTTTATATCGAAATGTTGCGGTAAGCAAGAGTCGCCACCGACTTTTATTTTATCCAAATAAACAGAAAGGCTAAAAGAACGGAAAAAAACCTTTTTAAAGAAAACAGGGTTCGGGGGGTAATTTATGCAAAGGGAAGGTTTAAAAAGCATCCTTTGCATCCATGGTTTTCCATGGGCTCTTAATTGCTTTGCTCATTTTCGTTCAGAAATGTAGAAGAAGTGAATTCGGACTTTAGCTCGTAAATGAGCGTAGCCATTTTGAAGGTTTATGAGAAAGAATAAGAAAAGGATTTTAGCCAGAGCAAGGCAATTAGGAGCAATTACCTTAATAATGTAGAAAATAGTTCTTTTAGCCTTTCAGGGTGAAAGGGTCTATCCATGCTATAAGAGGGCAGGAAGCCTTTCATTTGGAGGTTGAAGGGTCGTCGCAATGTCGTTCTCCATAAGACTGTCCCATGCCATAGAGAGGCAGGTGGTCTAAGGGAAGGACCAGAATAGCCTTTCGTTTAGGCAACCAGAGGATACCTCAGCCTTTCGTAGGCAACTTTCGAGGGACGAGATCATATTAATGTATCAAAGGCAGCATCAATAGGGACTTATGATCTTTGCATAATCGAGGCAACATGACTGAAGTATCCTCGTATTCGAGGGACATGACTATTCTGCAAAAAACACAAGGCAACAGGCAACAGGCAACAGGCAACAGGCAACAAGAGGGGTTACCACAAAAGCGTGCGTGGGTGCAACAATCACGTGATTAATTCAATATATTTATCTTGTAATTAGTTATCCTAATTTAGTTCAAGGCTTGCACTCCCAAAGATTACTAACCACGCAATAGCATAAACAATATAATTAAAGCAATATGGGGAAGGGGAAAAAGAAACCACTGGAGGAAAGGGAGAATGAAGCCAGCGGGTTTGACATAAGTAATAATTAAAATAAAACAGGGGTTTTAGGGTTACCGACTATTGAGCTTTGACGATCAACAAACCCTGAAAAGGTGGGAAAAATAGAAACCAACAGGAGTGAGTGCATTATCAGTTCAGAAACCAGGTGTGGTTAACCCTAATCAAAAATATAAAAAAAATACAGAGAAAAAGTGTAAAAGAAACTTAGCTTCGATTGACGAAGGTTGATAGTCGGAGGTCGCCCTAAGCATTGACTCTGATCCTCGGAGAATTGACAGAAAAAGAAAATACAGTGAGTGTATGGAGATTCTTTCATCAATAAGGCAGAGTAAACATTTTAAAAAGAATAAAGGGGAACATAATATTGCATAAGATATAAAAGAATAAAATTAATCGAGACTTAGCTTCGTGAAAGGCGTGACACGTAATCGGATGGCATTTGAAAAGTCAACCCTGAAAAAGACACAGAAAAAGTAATATTTTTAGTGTAGGGTTAATTCTCGTAAACCCTGATTCGGGTGTAAATTGCATAAAGTGACAAATCGATTTAATTAATTATTGATTTCGCAACCTAATTAATTAAATCGAAGAAAGAAAATAAAATCAGGCAACAAAAATATTTTTTTTATGATTTTTTATGGATTAAAATAAAATATATATGAATTATTGAAAATATATAAATAAGATATCTAATTAAAATAAATAAATATATAAAATAATTTAAATAATATAAATATATTAATTAAAATAAATAAATAAATAAACAAAATAAAAGAAAATAAATGATGAATATAAATAAATAATATAAATAAATAAGTAAAAAGAAAATAAATGATAAATAAAATATATTAATAATATAAATGAAATAAATTAAATATTATTATTATATATAAAAAAGGGTCTTTAGAAAATATACATATAGTTTTTTATAAGTAAAAATAAAAACAAATAAATAAAAGCAAATACATAAATATATAAATATAAAAGAAATTATGTAATTAAAAATAAAAAAAATTTATAAAAATCTTAGCTTTGATTCCATGCTACGCAGGCCTGAGAATACATGATGCATCCTCGCTCCTGGATGCGTTGGATCTATTGCCAGCAAGATCTGATGGTTGATGGTACGAGGGAGCATACTAGTGCGTGGACTGAGAAGCATGTGATCCGTCTGCACCATTATACACGTGCGCGCCAAAAGTGTTTTGAAACCGGCCAACCAAACGACGACACGTAGTCGTCTTTTCACTAAATTTCTGCAAATGTCCTTTTACAGCGCTTCTTTCTTCTACGCTGTAAAAGGCCTTATCTTCTACACCTGTGAAAATAAAAAACGCCCAGAAACTGCATAGAAATTTTTCGCGACCATCCGAACACGATCGTCTAGATGTCACGAGTCCAATGGTACATGTATTGAGCCTTAATTCTTCCCAAATCAATAAGCCCTAAATCAAAGTTATGAACCCTAAAATTGGGATTTATGGCAAACGTACATGAAAATCTAATTAAAGGTCCAGAATCGATCTACACATCATTACAAACAATAATACGCAAGCAAATTTCAATATGGATGCATGAGGTATTGTAATCGAACAAATTTAGATAGGTGCAAACCGTAGTGAATCGTGAGTGATTCTGAGTGTTTGAAGCCTTGAATTTGTTTGGAAAAGCTTCCTTGATGCTCCTGGAACGTGTTATGATCACCAAAACCACTTGAATCGACCTGCAACCTAGAATTGGTACTTGAGATTTTCTTGAATTTTTGTGCTCGGATTTTGTGGTTCTTGAGGCTGCAAAACGTAACCCTTGCCTCTGGAACTATTTAGTACTTATAATAGAAGGATTAGGGCAACAGAAATTGAATCAAATCCTCTTCAATCTTTGATTTGCATCTTGAGAAAATTTGATTGGAAATAATTTTTAAATGCTTCTAAATTTGGCCCTTAATTGATCTTTTTTGTACCTCAAATCATGTGAACGAATTTTGGGAGTCTTAATGAGAATATTTGATTGGTATTTGCCTTAGAATCAAAGCAATGATCATATCTTTCATCAATTTATTATTTTATATAATTAAATCATGATTTAAATGTATAAAAAATCATAAAATAATTAATAAAAACAATATAAAATTGAAAGATATGTCTTTGGGGCATGGTTGGACTTAGGATAAGGTTTGGATAAAAATAATATGGGCTCATTTTGAAACATATTCATTTTGAATCCTTTTTCTTCACATTTTCCTTTCAAAATTAGCCCAACTTTGACAAGGTCTATCTCCCTCAATTTTTGAGGTATAGGGGAGTTCTAGGACTTGTTAGAAACCTTGAAGAGTCCTCTAACCAGTGTTTTTGGTCCCATGTAAAAATGATTTTCCATGCTCTTTGTGTGTCCTTTTGAAAAAAATGACTTCTTGTTGATTTTTGAAAAGGACCTATAATGTTTTGGTCCATATCTCTCAAATGAAGCATTTTTTAGACTTGGCATGTGAGAGACAAATTTGTAGAGAATCAAATTTCCTTCAAAATGAGGTTTGGATGGAAAATTTCTGATGTTCCATGTAGGAGTTATGGCTGGTGAAAGTTCAGTTGACTTTCTCCTGTGAAAACCCTAATTTAGAAACTTTTGGAATTGTTGATTTCTGATCTTTCCTTGATGAACCATGATCAATTCTTGATCAAATGGTGAATGATACTTTAACATGAGGATGTTGACAAAAAATCAGGAGTTTTGACTGTACTTTGACCACAGTTGACTTTTAGGTCAATTCAGTCGACTGTTGACTTTTTGAGCAATTGAGTGATCAATCTTTTGAATTAAGACTTGAAACTTGTCATGGAGGTAGTGTGAGGTATCATAGACCATATGGGATGCCTTGGAGTCTTTGGTTCATTGATTTTCCCTCAGAACAACAAAACCCTAATCCTTGCTTAGGAGAGGTGTCTTTGAACATTGTACCTTGATTTGAACTTAAACAAGAGAAATGGTATGGGCAAATTTTGGGGTATGACAGCCCGCTAGAACTAATCCAAGTTGACAATGCTAGCCACCGTCGCTCGTCGCCTTCTTCGTTGATTCCCATACTAATTTATATTTTCTGCAATCTCAAAATATGCTTCATTTCTCTTAATCACTTAAGGTTTTAAGTCATACTTCAACAATATGGATGAAGTCAATTCTAAAGAAATTGAAAATTGAAGTAAATAGGCCAATCAAGTTGCAAATTGATAACAAGTCACTATTAACCTAGCAAAGAATCCAAATTTGCATGATAGGATTAAACATATCGCGACCAGTTTTATTTCTAGAGGGAACAAGCCAATATAGGAAATTTAGAGGTTGCATATTGCTCTATCTTGACACATGTTGCATACGTGTTAACCAAATGATTAAAGACTTACAAATTTATGATTCTTGAAAATGCATTAGGTGTTTGTTATAAGATTGAAAGATTGAATTAAAGGGAGCATGTTGTTATTTAATCCAATCCTAGATTGTTTAGAAAAATAATTAATATGGTAGTTAAGTAGTTATAGTAAAATCCATATGAGATTATTATTAATTACATATGTGATTACTACTAATTGCATGTGGTTATTAATTGACTAATGTGATTACTAACTAAAAGTTAGTTAACACATACTTATATCACTTATTAAACATAATTAAATACAATAATCACTTTCATCGCTCTCAATTTTGCCTTTATTTTTTTCCGTTTATTTCTCTAGACCAAAAATTTAAGCAAGACAACTCTTGCTCCAACACTTCGTGCTAAAATAAATGATAAATAAACAAAAATTCAAAATTATTATTGAGAGATTTGCTAGCACTTAACATTTTAATTTTCACTTAATGACTTTAAAAATTGATTAGGTGGATGGAGAAATCATTTGATACAGTGTCATTTACAAAATAGTACTACCTTTTTGGCCTTTTTCACACACATGACTTCCCTGACTTAGGCAGTAGCAGTATTCCCATATCAGGAATATGATGTCAACAAGATATCTATGAATTATAAATAAGTACTATTTTTTTATAATAATATTTTGTTAAAAATTTCATAATATTTTATATTAAAAAAATTCTAAACTACCATAGAATAATAAAATACAAATATGTTATTTTTAAGATTTTAAATTGGAATCTCGCATACATTAATTATGTCTAGAGTAAGTACAAATAAAATTTTCACTGATTTTAATTGATCATTCAACCGCAAAATTAGTTATCCATTTTATTTAATACTAAATAACTAAAAATATAATAAAATATAAAATAAATTATTTCATAGAATTCAAACATAAATATTAAATAGAAAAAATATTTATTTATTTATTTGTTGAACATAAAATTTTAATTTAGAATCCTTATATTAAATAATAGATGTTGGTAGTGTAGTAGTCTAGTCTAGTAATAATAAGAAGGGTGAAATTAATGTTGAAGTACATAAAGAAGTGATATGAGTTTAGACACATAGTGGTGTCACTGATTAACATTTGGCAGGACTGAGTCTGAGCCCCAATCTATCTACTAGTATATGACGTGACTTGTCACTATAGCTTATAGCCTGGTCCTATATATACTCCTCTACTCTATCACATTTAATTATTTTAACCTATGCTTGGCCTTAATAATGTAATTAAAATTATGTAGTACCATGCATGTAGCCATATATAGATTATTATATCAATATTGTAACTTTTAAACATAATTCCATGCACCTGGAAATAATTCATTTTATTCAACATTGGACACATAAAAAGTGAGTAATTTTATATTAGCTAGCTTGTTTAAGGGGGGTATTAGTTGAGAACAAAATATTATATGGTTACATTTTAGGAGGTTCATTAGGATCATAATTCATAGATCAATTTTTGAAGGCTATTATAATTAATGTTTTAAAAATTAGGCTTAATTGCAACTTTAGTCCTCTTCTTTTATCTTTTTCTTGATTTTGATCCTTCTATTTTAAAGATTACTATTTTAGTTTTCTGTTTAAGTTTTCTGTGTAATTTTTGTCCTCCTATTTTGTTTTTTTCTTCAAAATTAATCTCTTATATTCAAGAGAAATATAAGGGGATCAAAATCGTAGTTTTAATAATAGAGGGACCAAAATTGAAAAATAAAATAAAATGGAAGGACCAAAGTTACAATTAACCCTAAAAATTATAATGGGGAATGATCATGTAAATATACTGAATCTTCGTATTGTTGGTCTTATTGATGAGTAACTGATATGATTTAAAGGATATTTTTGATTCAATTTATAAAGGAATTTTAAAAATAGTAGTTTAGTTGTGTTTTAAATGATTAAATAAAAAATATGATCTGATCTAGCTTATTTTAGTGCAATTTGATTTTGATCAGTTTTTTAAAATTAAAATTAAAAATAAAATATTAAAATCATAAATATAATGGAATGACATAAAATCATATCAATATGATTTATTTTGCTAGTTTTTTGTTTTGTTTTGAATGTCATATATAAAAAATAAATGATAAGTGGATAACATATTGTATCGCCGTTCCTTCTAAATAATAGTAAAATAATTATTTATTATTTAGAATGATTTATATGATTAAAATAAATAAAATAATAACAAAATTAAAATAAACTAATTTGAAGTATTAAAACAAATTGAAAATTCCAAGAATAATAAATTAATATTGAATTTAATTGATATACACCAATGGTGTAAAACAGTTAATTTTTATAGCGGATTGATTTTACTTTAATTACATTTAAAGTATTACAAATAAATAGTTATGATGCACGAATTGAGTAAAAAAAATTATACCAACAATACATATCAATTAATCTCATTAATATTAAAGGTACTAACAAAAAAATATATAAATGTTAAAATATATGTATAGTTTGGTTTAGTTAAATCAACATAATAAAGGATTTTCACACAAAAATTCAAACACATCTATTAATATATAATTTTATGTGTTTTTAAATTTTTTTTCATATTATTTTATTGCTTATTTAAATCGGGCTTAAAATATTAATCATCACAACTATTAATTCATTAAAGGCGTTGAATTTTTAATTGGTATAAAAATATATAGTAATTTTATATGGAGTTAACTCCTTTTATTCCCACAAAGGAAAATAGAAGGTGTAATAATTTTTGTATACAATATAACTATTGTATAACTGTATATTTTGAAGTTAAAATAGTCACTATATATAAAAAAAAATTACGTGATATTTGAAATTTGAATCAAGTCGGAAAAAAATGCACGGTACTCTACCAAGCAAAACATAGTACTAGTACTATACAACGTTTAATTTGATAACTATAGTTTACTGTCGAAAACATTAATATGTATAGTTGGATTTTTATGCCCACTCAAAATACTACTAATATAGAAAAATTAAATAAAAATTCAAAATCGTGAAGATGTGTATAAATGATTAAATAGTATTAATTGGATGAAGTAAGAATAATGAAAGAGAAAGTTAGGGTAAAAGAAAAGAGGAATCCAATGTAGAAAATAAAGGAAGAAGTGGAGACACGTACACATGGGTTTCTGAGGAATCCTAAGCATATTAAAAGATTCTAAATTTGGAACCAAACAGTGTCTGTGAACATTGATACTACTATTTATAAATATAATGTAATAAATAAATGCTCTATAGTTTTTAATTATTTAATTAATTAATTTATTATTATTTCCTATAGTTTCTAGTAGCTATAGTTTGGATGTAACGCGGTTTTGGCTTTTTCCGTCACATCTTGTTACCCGCTCTGCCCGAGCTGCCCGTTAATTTGAAACGCAAAAGTCGGTTGGCGCCAAATCAATATGTTGTAGCCCGCGAAATACGGACTGTGGCGGCTTGTACTTTTACGCGTGGTATGTTGATTGACTAAATTGCCCTTTGTACTTTTTCTTTGGGACCCAGTTTCATCAAATCTGCACCGTCCAACGTATGGCGTAAAAACACTTATTGCATGTTGATTTTGTTTTGCAATTTATATGTTTGATTTTGTAGTCATAAATGATAATAAATGATTTTGGATGGACTCATATTTCAAATTGTTTTGGATTCGAAAATGAATTAACTGAAATTTTTTGATTTGATATGTTAATAATTAATTTGAAATTAAAAAATTATGTTTTGCATAAAAACTTTAAATTTGGATATTAGTTAAATTACATTATAGAAGTCAAAATCAATTGTATAATTTTAGACTCATATGTTTATTTTGACATGCATAAAATTTAGACTTGAATATTTTCCTTTTCTTTTTCCTTTCACTAGTAACAAATCTGTACCTACGCACGGGTTTTGTTTTGTTACGCGCATTTGGATATATAATTTATTTTAAATAAAATATTAAAAAAGAAAAAAAATAGATAAATAATTAATTATTTCGTATATAAAAATATTTAGAATAATAATAGATATTTTGGTCTATGTCATTTTAGAATAAAAAATATTTGGATCATAAATAATATTTTTCGTGTATAAAAATATTTAGATCAATAATAGATTTTTTCCTGTATACATACTTCATTTTTCTTAGGTATTATTTACAAAAATATTGGATCAATAGTAAATTTCATATATAAAAATATTTAGATCAATAGTAGATTTTTTTTCCAATATACCATTTTGGAATAAAGAATATTTAGATCATAAATACCATTTTTCGTAAATAATAAATTTTTTTCGTATAAAAATATTATTTTTGTTTAGGTATCTTTTACAAAAATATTTACATCAATATTAAATTTTCGTATATAAAAATATTTAGATCAATAATTGATTTTTCGAATAAGTTTTTCCCGTATACCATTTTTGAATAAAAAATATTTGAATCATAAATATCATTTTTCGTATATAAAATATATAGATCAATAATAAATTTTTTTGTGGAAGATAGAAGTGAGAAAGTGATGAAAGAGAAAAAAAATAAAAAATGGAGAGAAATTTGGTAAGTTTGATAAAATCCGAGAGTTGTATTATTTTAATAATAAAATTAAAAACTTTATTGTGCAAAGACCAAATAAAGACAATTTTAATATGGTAGCAAAAACCCAAATAAAGATATTGTACATTTTTTAATAACCATTAACTTTCTTATATTATAGATTTCTCTCTTTTTCTCTCTTAATCCCACTTTCTTTCTTTATTATAAAATTATTTTTGCTTAAGAGTGAGTTTAAGAGAGATAGAGAGAAATGAGAGAAAAAGAGAAAGAAAAGATCCAACGTAATAAAATTTGCGCTTCATTTGTTCAGGATTTATTATTTCATTTTTTTATTTTAATTATGATTTGTGTATATATTCTTTTTTTGATTTTTTTTTGTTAAAATATGTATTGCATTAAAATTGAAATTAATATTTTGTTTAACTTTTAACTAGCCTTATAACTTTCATTTCCCTCATATTTTAATTTTAATGTTCACTTTGAATATCTTATCATTCCCTCCATTCCTTATCTTGCAGCTTCTCGAACTGCTCACAACATCATTATTTTGGACTAGTCTAATTGTTTCAATTGATCTAATCCACTCGCTGGCACGAACCGGCCCAATAAAGCGCTAGCCCAACACACAAGAGCTGAGGGGGGGGGGGGGACTTTCCCCCCTTAAACCCAGCACGATTGGAGATTAGCCAAGCACGCTGGGACCCTGTCCCTGGCAACGACTAGTATTCCGGGCACGACTAGTCAAGACCTAGTCAACGGTCCCCTATATTCTGGGCTGGAAATCACGCTCAGGCCCACGAAGATAGGAGATCCACTCCACTCCAACGAGAACACGTATAAATAGCCCTCTATACCTAGAGGGCAAGGTAATCCAAACTTTGCCCAAACTCTCATACTTTCTGTCGTACCTTGTTGTTCTCTTACTTACTTTGGCATCGGAGTACCTTGCAGGTAAAACTCCCTTTTTTCTCAACCATCACCGAAGATCAAGCCTACCGTTGCTGGCCACCTGTTCTGCCCGTAGCGAACAATCATGTAATGATATATTTCCATTATGATTTTTTTTCTTTCTACTAATGATGTTTATTCGAGAGTCAGATTCATATAGGAAGCAACCATGTTGATGATGTAATGAAGGTGAAGGCTAAATTCAATAAGGAGTTCGACATGAAGGATCTAGGAACTACATCCAGGATTCTTAGGATTGACATCCGAAGAGATATAAAGCAATCAAGATTATGCTTATCTCAAGATACATACCTGAAGAAGATTCTAGAAAAATTTGGTATGTCAAATTCAAAGCCTGTTATGACACCAACAAATTCTCAGTGTCCTAGTACTGAGGTCGAAAAATCTTATTTGAATAGCATCCCATATGCTAACACAATAGGCTCTTTAATGTATGTTATGGTCTGTACTAGACCCGACATAGCATACGCAGTAAGTCTTGTAAGCAGGTACATGTTGAATCCTGGAAAGGCTCACTGACAAGCATTTGAGTGGATTCTAAGGTACATAAATGGGTCTTTGAACATACCCCTAATTTATGGTGGAGCATGTGGTGAAGATAGTAAAGCAGTAATCGAAGGGTATGTCGAATCTGATTATGCAGGTTGTATGGATTCCAGGAAATCTATTTCTGGATATGTGTTCACTATATTTGACACAACAATCAGTTGAAAAGCGAAACTTCAAAAGGTTGTTGCCTTATCAACAACTGAAGCGGAATATATCACCCTCACTGAAGTTGTTAAAGAAGCATTGTGGCGTTTTGCTAAAGAGCTGAAACTTCAAGGTCGAATTATCATTGTTAAATGTGATAGTCAAAGTGCAATACACCTGTCAAAGAATTCAACCTATCATGAGTGAACCAAGCACGTCGATGTGAGGCTTCATTTCGTCAAAGGGGTAATCGAGCATGGAGAAGTCCTAGTGTTGAAGATTTCGACAGATCACAATTGTGTTGATATGATTACCAAGTCATTGCCAAGTTGCAAGTTCTCCGATGTATGCACTTGATAAAGATGCATGAAGAAAGCTAGTATGTTTCCTTGATATTATAGAGTTTGTTCCAAGATGGAGATTTGTAAGGTATTGAATTGAACTCTAGTATGGTCGAATGATAGCTTCTTGGTTTGACAATTCAAAAGGATCTTAGCATGTCGTCGAAGTCTGGTCACATGCTATAATCGAAGGGCTGCAATGTTGTAGTCGAAGTATGCTTAAGTATGCAGTAGTCGAAATGTTAGGATTGTTAGCATGTCGAATTGGACCTCTTAGTTAAGCCCAATTGTTTAAGTTAGCTTGTTCCATAAGTTATCTTGTGTAATGGGTCTTTGTGTAAAAACCCATTTGCTTAATGTGTTAGTTTTATTATAAATAGTGCATACTAGTATGTAGTCTCTCATCAGTGCACACTGCAAATTCTAATTAGGGTGAGAGAGATTAATTGTTAATCTGTAACACTTGTAATCTTGTTTTAAAGAAAAAACAAATAATAACAGTTTATAATCAATTTCATCGTGTTCTTTTTCCTTCTCTCTTTTCCACCCTTGTGCGTTTCTTGCTAAACTAATTATTTATACTTTATTCTTGACATTGATTTCACAACATGTATATTGTTAAAAATTGATGCTCGTTTGACCAATTGTATCAATTTGAGAATGTGGTTGAGAAAATAATACCAAGGTGCAATTATATTTATCATATTTTTTAGAATATGTAGAACAAATCAAAAATTGATTTACTCCCTCAATTTACAATTATTAGTTGCTAATGTCTTCAACAAAATATCAATGAAATATCAATACAAAAGACATTAATCCAAAATTAATTTTAAAATTATCTTTTTTTAATGAATCCATGAAATATAGTCAAAGTTGAACAAAAAAGAAAGTGAATGACACAGAATCAAACGGAGTTATAAAATCAGGAAGGAGCCACAAATGAAACACAAATTAGACGTAAGCCAATATGCACAAATCATGAACGCTCACGTGCTGAGAAATAACTGAGTCATGTACACAGTGGCGGAGCCAGGACCCTGGACCAGGGGGTGCAAGCTCTTTTTAACAATAATACTAATAATAATATGCAGAGAGAATGAATTTAATTTATATATTTTTATTTTAGTTTATATATATTTTATTTTAAATATTTAAAGTATATGAATAGGAATGTAAATGTTTGACAAATATTTTGTTGACCTAATCGCAAAGTAAATAGATTTAAACTTTTGGTTTGAATGTTATCTGCATTGTTTTGTTAAATTAGTTTTAAACTAATTCTCTTTTATTAAAATGAAAACAAAATGTGGCAAAAATTGAGAAGAAAAGCATATACTTGTATCTTATACTGTCAATTGAAGAGAGAGAATTATGAAAGGGTTATATATTAATGAAAGAGAGAGAGAAGGGCATGGGCCTACAAATATGTTTATTGGTTCAATCAATCAAAATAAATTATGAACGGTGCAAAGACAAATTTTTCAGGGGGTGCAAATGTCAAGAAAAGTGTAAAAGTAGGGAGAAAGTAGTATAATATATAAAAATTGAGGGGGTGCATTTGCATCCCCTGAGCCTTACATGGCTCCGCCCCTGCATGTACACACGACGTAAGCCAATATGCAACCCAAAACAAAGTTGATACTTGACACCTTAATATAAGATCGTCACCAAATTGAGACTAAGCAAGTAATTTTGCCTTGATGCCTTTTATTTCGATACTTCATTAAATATATAGTAGTTACAACTTATAGAGTTAAAAATTACAAATTTCTGAGGACAAATCAATTTTAGATTTGTCTATAATTTGCTTAATCTATTTAAAAAAATATGTTAAATATAATTATACCTTTATATTATCTTTTGATTGACATGTTTTGCAAGCAAAACTCGACTTAAACTATTTTCACTCTAATAAAAAAGTTCATAGTATATTACATTTCCTTTTTTCTTTTGACATAGTGAACAACCTATCCTCAAATAAAAATTTATGAATAAATAATGAGAATATTTTATCCCACTCCTCAGTTCTCTCTTGCACGAGGCGAATTTTTTAAAATATCCTCTGTTTTCGTAGAAATATATCTGGAAGTACATTTTTTGTTTGTTTAAGGTTGTTTTATTTTCTAGATGTACATACGGAAGCTTCCGTAACTACATCCACGGAAGTATTTGATGTTATATTCGCGTCAGACTCATCTCCTCCCCATTATTCACTTTTCTCATTTCCAAACACTCAAACTCTCCAAACCTCAAAAATCAAACTTTCACAAAACTTATTTTCTTTCTCTTGAGTTCGGACAGTAACGTCAACATCAATTATCAACACATTCCAACAACTTCAAAACTTAATTTGATCGGTAAATTTTTGAGTTATTTTAGAGTATTTCTAATAGAGTTAGAATTCAATTTTTAGGTGTAGAAATGATTGGATATTTTTAAAAATATAGTTTAGAGACAATGTAGGTACTGTTTGATGTGTAAAACAGACGATTAAGCCACCAAAATGGGGTTTTTAACCCTCTGCAACCGTGAATAAACGTCATTGTTGCGTTTTTGAAGTTTCAGAAACTTTCGTAGATTCATGTACGGAAAAATGAAACGTTAAGTCATTTCGTAAATGCACATACGGAAGAAACCCAATTTTTTGAAACGCAAGGTACTTTCGTAGATGCATCTACGGAAGAGCAAATAATTTTTTTTCTTTTCTTGTAATAACCACATAGGATCTAACCCAATTTTATTTGTATCACAATGCAAACATTATGGCTGACCATCCAAACCGCATTATACATGGGAGGACTGCACAACATGCTTCGCTGGGCGTGAATGGATGCATGTAGTATCACAGGTGACTGATAGAGCTGGAGCTTCCGTTCCAGGAGATGTACCTGCTACACCCGTTCCAGCAGGGCCTTCTCCATCCGTTCTAGATGAAAGGTCTTCTCCATCTGGTCCAGATGAAAGGTCTTCTCCATCTACTACCTCATCACAGAGGCCTCAGGATGATGTTGAGGGTTCCTCACAAATGCCCTCCGCTCACAGACGTCGACGGGGACACTCTTTTACTTCTGTTCCTGTGCCAGTGACGACCGATGCAGGATCTTCGGTACCACCTCCTGAGTTGCACGAGGATGATCCGGTGTCGAGTCTGTCTGATACCCGGGGGGTCCTATAGATGCATCCCTGTTGATTGGGTATGCAGATCATTCTGTTAAACATATCTGGGATAGGGAGGTAAATTTTCTTTGGTTATTACTTATTACTTTTTTTTCTTCATTTTCTGACTTTGCTTATTAATAACATTGTTTTTTTTTGTTTGAAAATTTAAGGATAGAGATCCCTATAGGTTCTAAAACCACGACCATAAGATTGCCACTCTCGTGCAGCCTGACGAGCCGTGGTTCCAGGATGTACTCGCAGCTTCTAGCCTGAGGGACCTCTGACAGGTCGGCTTGCACACGATACATAATGAGATGCTGATGGCCTTTGCAGAGAGTTGACATCCAGAGACTTTGTGGTTTCATCTTCCTCATGGTGAGATTACCATCACTCTTTACGGCGTGGCATGCCTCCTGCATCTACCTATCATGGGTACCCTCTTTGGTCACAGTAGGCTGACGAAGGAGAAAGCAATGAAGATGCTGATTGAGGAGATGAGGGCTGATCCTGAAGACGCGCTTGAGGAGGTGGAGAGGACCCGTGGGACGCACGTGAGGTTTCACTTCTTGCAGCAGATATATGATGTCGATCTTCTTGCAGAACATGAGGCTTCTGGTGACGAGGCAGAGGTGGATAAACACAAAGAGCGGGTGCTGAGATATTACTTCCTATATTTGATAGGCACTCAGCTCTTTGTGGACACGAGCTCGTCGTACACAGACATCATTTACTTGAGGTACTTATCAGATACCGCACGTATCCATGAGTACAACTGGGGAGCGGCTACACTGGCGTACAACTATCATAGACTCGGAGATGGATGCTTGTGGAAGACATGGATTGTGGCTGGCAGCTGTACTCTCTTAGTGGTAACAATCTTATATCTTTCTACATTTTCTCAAAGTTTATTATATATTTGTGATAATATGTTTGATCACCGTGTTTTTTTTTCTGGTTTGGATATTACAACACTTCCCAGATATCATTGGCTTGGGAGAGGTGTCTGGATACACTAAGGCCATGCCACGTGCCAGAGAGCCTTCGTCCCCCTCAGAGGGAACCAGGTGTCGGATCTTACAAACGCTATCTTGATCGCATGACTGCCGAGTACGTCCGATATGATTGATATGCTGATCACCGTGAGATAGTTCCGTGGGATGACACCTCCTTATATCTGAATGGTTGGCTGCCAATTCGACCATTATTGTTCGTTTTCTTCTAGAGCGCGTCATCCGTCAATTTGACTACCAATAGACGATATCTCGCGACCTACTCTCTGCTCATATCGCCATGACTCATCGGCAGCTAGATGATGTCTTTGTAGACTAGGAGCATCACATGGTTTCTGACGAGGCTCGCGCGACCAGATCATATGTAAACTGGAGATGCATCTACGAGTACATCACCTGGTACTACATAGTGTCACACCCATACATGATTCCCACTGCACCGGGATCACTGCCCAGACTAGCCCACGAGGAGATTTTGCGGACTCATCAGGCTCAGTTGGACCATACTCAGGATGTTCTTTCTCGGTGTCGTCAGACAGGTGACGTGAGATGGACAAACATTGCAGATGGTTTCTTTCCTAAGGGGTCTAATGTCAGGAGTGTATTGGATTATATGATTAGGATGGCAGATGAGACATTTTTGTACCATTGACATCGTGCCAGGATAAGTGGGGCACTTGACGGTAGAGGTAGAGTAGCCAGCAGACGGGGTCAGAGGCAGAGGAGAGGCGCAAGATGATGTCCGACACACACAGTAGTGATGCCTGGGATTTTTTTTATATCTGTATTTTGATTGCATTTATGTACGTTTCTTTGATTATGTATTCGACATGTTGGCCGACGATTTATACGATGTATTTTTGTGTGTACTATTTACTATAGCGTTTAAATTGCATTAGTTTAATTTACTATAATTTGATTTTTCCTATTTGTTATAAAAATTAAGTTTTTGAGTGAAATGTATGTGATTTAAAAAGATTGCAGAATGTTCCGTATGTGCATCTACGTAACACTCTGTTTTTAACACGTTCCGGAGATGTACCTACGGAAAGAATCAAATTTTTTGAAAAAAATGTTTTTGGATGTGCATCTACGAAATCAGGGGACATAATTAAAATTTTGCCAGATGACTAAGAGATTCAATACGTGAATTGAATTTTTTTAAATAATATAATAATTCAAGTTGTACTTCATTTAAATATATGGTTAAATAAGTTTTTGGTCCCTATAAATATTGCTGTTTTCATTTTTAGTCTCTTCCTGCCTTTAGGCAACAATTTTTACAAAAATAAAACCGTTGTCAAAACCAGCTAAAACCGTTGCTCAAAGGCATGGAGGGACTTAAAATGAAGGCTTAAATGCACTTTTGACCCCCCTATTTTCAGTTTTATGAACTTTTGATCCCCCTTTTACCAAATTCGTTATATTGATCCCCAAACATTCATTATTTTGGCAATTTTGAAGTCCCCCTCCAAAATTACATATGTGGCACATGTAATTTGCTGAGCTGTCTAAAATTACTTATGCCATGTCATTTCATTTATTTAATTTATAATTTTAAATAGAAAACAACTTCTGAATATCCTAAATAACATTAATTCTCTTTTTATAAATCAAAAACAATTCCTAACCTAACCCAGAACTTCATCCCCAAATTGTAACGTAACCCAGAAAAATTTCATCTTCGTTTTCGTGACCTCTCTTCGTCGATGAGCAGTCTTCCATTGTCGCTCTAATCAGTTCTCGTCCATTCGCCCAAGCATCGGAGAAGATGAGCAGCATTCCACCATCATCATCAAAGACGACGCGCAACATTCCACCATCATCAACTTGCAAAGAGGATGTTCGTTTCTGTATGAGGTTTGTTCTCTTAAATCGTTAGGCTTAAATAACATTGTTTACTGTGGTAAAGTATTCTGAATGCTCATCCTTTGTTATTTGTTCAGACCATCTAAAAGCAACTACGTTAAGATAAGGCTTCATCATAGGGGACAGTTAGTAGAGAGTCCATGTAAATGGTATGTTAATGGTTTGGTGTCTGAACTGGATTGGGAATGGGATACGGACTACATGTCGTACATGGATTTAGAAGCTTCGATTAAGGATGAGGGATATATAAATATCAAATGTAGGAGATGGGATTTAACTGGAAGAGTAATTTCAACAACATCTACTCCCATATAATTTACCCTACTAATGGTCCACAGTTGTGGCCTTTGGATGAAGAGTCCACTATGAATCCTCCAGCTATGAGAAGGGCCATAGGTCGTCCCAAGAAAATGAGAAACAAGTCTAACGATGAACCAAAGAATCCACATGTCCTACCTAGAAAATTGGCAACTGTTACTTGTCTAATGTTATGATCATTGGCATTGGCATTGGTTATTCTGTTATGCTGATTAGTAAACTATTCTGTTATAATCATTGACATTGGCATTGGTTATTCTGTTATGCTGATTAGTAAACTATTCTGTTATAATCATTGGCATTGGCATTGGCTATTCTGTTATAATGTGCTTATGATATTCTGTTATGGCATTGGCATTGGTTATTCTGTTATGACTTTATTGATTGTCTAATAAAGTCTTGGCATCTGTTATATGGCCTGCAGTATAGGGATAATTTTAGGCCTGCATTATTAAGTCTTGGTCTGCAGTATAGGGATAACATGACACTTTCCAATCTGTCAATAGTTGCTTATATATGAAACAGAATTAGTTAGACATAAAATTACAGTTATGATTCGACACTTAATGCCTATGTGTCAATTCATGAGCCTTTATGAGTTGGCTCATGACTCCACGAGTCGATACATATTGTGATAAATCACAAACCAGTAGCTTCTCAACTTATATGAGTCGATGCAAACGTCGTATGGTCCGAACCATACACTTATGGTTCGATGCATAAAGGCTATGGTCCGATTCATACTGAGTAAAGATGCAAAACAAAATTGCATAACAATTATGGTTCGATCCATGTATCGTATGTATTGGCTCATGTTATTTTGGTTCGATGCATAAAGGCTATGGTCCGATACATGTTGAGTTTGAATTGAAAAACAGAGAAGCAGAAGCTGTATGAGTCGATACAAAACACGTATGGATCGGCTCATGGCTTTTCAGTTATTTAAAATTATAAATTAAATAAATGTAATTACGTGGCATAAGTAATTTTAGCCAACTCAGCAATTCCCACAGCCACATATGCATTTTTGGAGAGGGGCTCTAAATTTGCCAAAAAACTGAATGTTTGGGGATCAAAATAATGAATTTTGAAAATGGGGATCAAAAGTTCATTAAAATGAAAATAGGGGGGTCAAAAGTGTATTTAAGCCTAAAATGAAAATACGAAGGACCACAAATTTATTTAATTCTTAAATATATATTAATATTTTTTTATAAATAATATTTTATTAAATTATAGTAGTACAAGGGGTGCTCCAAAATATACATACTATAGTATTATCATATTATGAGAAGCATTGCATTAGTTGTTTTAGTATGATGAATTGATGATGACGACGAGCGTTCCGCAGAAAGCAGAAGAAGCAAAGCTAAGAGCAATCATAGTATGTACTAGTACTGTATAGCCCTATCAGTAACAGGTTATTCAATTCTACACTACACATCATCGTTATCATGACGTGCATTGTCCCTTACTTCAATGCAAATATTTAAACTTCAAAATCACATATGGTACACAAATTTTATCCGCCCGAATTAAACCGACCAACACATTAATTATTTTGTGTAATCGGATCAGATGTCAGGTTGATTTAGTTGTTTAATTAAGGTATTATAGGGTTATTCTGGTTGAACTAGAATGATTATTTTGAATTTATCAAAAACCGAATCTGACAAAATTTAATTAATATTTATTTTATTTATTTTTATTACTATAAGGCTAGCATATTATAAAAGTAAAATTCACAATATTGTCATGTTGTTATCATTTTTATAGTTTAACAATAATATGTTATCACAATAATATAAAAATACTTGCTATAAATTTTTTAATATTATTTAGTTTGTAGTTTAAAGTGTGATAATAACCAAAATAATGTCAATAATATTAAAAATATTATCACATAATAATACTTAATAATAAAAATAATTATTTTTTAATTATTCTAGAATTTTGTTTAATTTTTTTACAATTAAAAAATGAATATGTGAAATTTTATAAAAAAAATATTAATTTTAATAAGTTTATTCCAATAAATATTAAACCGATAAAATTCATCTAACTTATCCGTCTAACCGATTTAACCGAATCCGACGAAAACCGAAATTTTTTCAGTCGAAATTGAATCATTAAAATAAAATCACAATTTACGTCGGATATAATTTTTAGACCCGATATCGACCTCAACCACCTGGTTATCCACCCCTAACTTATGCCTTATGGATGCTTCATGTTCATGTTGATTAAGTTTAGAGCATCTTGAGTCATATTAAATTTTGCAAACCATAAGTCTAATTTAATTTAAATTTTTAAAGTCTAAATTTCACTATTTTATAATCTATTATACATTATTTTTAAATTTGATTTAACTTTTTTTTATATAAAGTTTTAGATCAACGGTTAATCTATTAACATATTTAAAACAAATAATTTAATTTATGCTTAAATATATTAACAATATAATGTACAATTAAAATGATTTTTTTTCTTATTTAATATACAATTTTAAAAAGTTTAAATATATAGTGACTTCATTTAATTTAACTTTCAATAATAAATTTAAATATGTAAAAGATTAATACAGTATAAAATAATAAACATAAATCACTGAAAAGGTCAACAAAACTATGAATTAATTTAATATATATTTTAAGATAAAGTAATAGTAATAGATAAAATTATTTATTTAAGTGGTGTGATAGCCATAGGTTCAAACGCTTGTATAAAACATGTAATTGAAAAACGGTTGTCATCCCACAACAAATAAAGCCCATGGGCCTGAACAACGTAATCATATTGGGTTTTATATCACACATACTAATATTTTCTATATCTCCAAATTGATTAGCACACCCTTATACGTATGTATAAAATGGGCAGAAATATTAATGAGTTCTTTAAAAGTAAAGATTTTGAAATTCTTTTATTTTTATTCTTTAAAAGTAATGGCTAGGGATGACAGGCTTCCAACGCCTGACTAGAAATATCTAATTGAGTAAAAATAAATGTTGTGATTTGGTACTTCAAATTATCAATAATGATAATAAAATGAAGAAGAGGCTAGGGTTTCAACAATATGAATATTAGCTCTAAATATGATATCTTTCAGAGTTAGGAGTTAGTTTTAGGCGTTAATTTTCCTTATTAAAAAAATAAATAAAAAAATAAATTATATAAGACTTCACGCTAAAATTTTATTCAAATAATACAAACATGCTTATAAGAGCAAGGTTCATATCAAACCTTGCATTTTATTCAATGGTATACTTTTATTTAATTATAACTATTCCAATAATCAATATAATTGATTGGATAAAATCTTAAACACACAACTTCAGTATCATGTTTTAATTGTTGTCCGTCCAAAACTGTTTTTGAAGATTGTCCACTATCTTATTGTCTACTTGAAAAGCTTTGGTGAGAACATCCGAAGAGATTTTTGGATTAGATCCAAATACAGCATTTGCGACGGTGATAACGCCTGGATTTTGGCTGCTAAGTCCAGCAATGGCAACCGCATTTCCATATCCGACATTCAATTGGAAGTGAATGAGACCAATTGGAAATACAAACACATCTCCTTTGTTGAGTACTTTTGTAATGAGACGGTTCTGTGGATTAGAAGTGACAAAACCAACATAGAGAGTACCTTCCAACACTATAAGAATCTCAGTACCTCTGGGGTGAATATGTGGCGGGTTTAGACCCTTAGGTGCAAAGTCAACACGAGCAAGAGAGATACCAAGAGTGTTTAATCCTAGTATCTCATTCACCGTCACTTGTGTTACTTTTGAACCGAGTGGATTTGATGTGTTTCCCTCTTTGACGGAGAAAAAGAAATCTTCTGGTGTAGCAAGTTTTGGATCCTCGCAGACTTTTCCATTCACAAATACTGCAAAACAAATTAATTAAAGATCAATTACATACTACTCTTAATCTTGTTAGATCGATGATCAAATCGGTGAAATTCTCGGTACACGATTCATTAGTAAAAACAAATAAACAAGTATTAGAAGAGTATTTTTGTTATTTAAAAAAGTATACTTACAATTGGTGTTATTGATAGCCACACAAAAGTCTTGTAGAGGGCTGGGATCAAAGGCAAATGCACAAGATGCTAAGGCCAAGGCTATCACAAACAAGAAAGTAGTCTTCATATTTTTTTGAGCAATTCTCTTTTGTATATATGTTTATGTAAGTGTGAGATATATTTTACAATGCAAACATAACGTCTATTTATAAGGAGGGGAAATTGAACAACTCTATAATATTACTTGCACAAGTGTACAAAGACCTAGTAAATCTTAATTAAACCAAGGTGTGTTTAATTTTTTATTATTAGGTGAACATTAGATGAATCATTCTTCAACAAATACTTATACTATTTCTTCTTTCCAAGATCAAATTGACCCACACACATATTTAATTTGTTTATATTTATGCTCCCACATTCTGACATGGTCTTATATATTTGTTAGTAAATTGCAAAAACTTCTACTAATTAATTATTAATTCAAGTAGTTTTGATAATCTAATATTATTTTATTCTAGTGGGCAAAATATATTTACCAACTACGTGAACTTTCTTTGTGATTCCATATCATGAATGTGGAACTTCATAAAATTTAAAACATAGTGGGCAAATATTATTATTATTATTATTATTATTATTATTATTATTATTATTATTATTAATATTATTATTATTATTATTATTATTATTATTATTATTATTATTATTATTATTATTATTATTATTATTATTATTATTATTATTATTATTATTATTATTATTATTATTATTATTATTATTATTATTATTATTATTATTATTATTATTATTATTATTATTATTATTATTATTATTATTATTATTATTATTATTATTATTATTATTATTATTATTATTATTATTATTATTATTATTATTATTATTATTATTATTATTATTATTATTATTATTATTATTATTATTATTATTATTATTATTATTATTATTATTATTATTATTATTATTATTATTATTATTATTATTATTATTATTATTATTATTATTATTATTATTATTATTATTATTATTATTATTATTATTATTATTATTATTATTATTATTATTATTATTATTATTATTATTATTATTATTATTATTATTATTATTATTATTATTATTATTATTATTATTATTATTATTATTATTATTATTATTATTATTATTATTATTATTATTATTATTATTATTATTATTATTATTATTATTATTATTATTATTATTATTATTATTATTATTATTATTATTATTATTATTATTATTATTATTATTATTATTATTATTATTATTATTATTATTATTATTATTATTATTATTATTATTATTATTATTATTATTATTATTATTATTATTATTATTATTATTATTATTATTATTATTATTATTATTATTATTATTATTATTATTATTATTATTATTATTATTATTATTATTATTATTATTATTATTATTATTATTATTATTATTATTATTATTATTATTATTATTATTATTATTATTATTATTATTATTATTATTATTATTATTATTATTATTATTATTATTATTATTATTATTATTATTATTATTGGTATCAGAGCATGTATTTGAAGGGTTACATGATGTTTATGGTTATTATTGATGGTGTTTAGAGCTTACTTACGAAATGTAGTGAGAATATCTATAGTTTTTGGTGAATAATTGTTCTTTCTTCTACCCTATAATTGAGGTTTTAAGAGAGAGATCTTTTAGGCTTGGATCTTTGGATTTAGAGAGTGGTAATTGTTGTACTTGAAACTTCACACACAAGAGGTGAGGGAGGGGGATGAATTTTGTAGTTTAAAAAAATTGGGTTTTGAAAACTTTTGGCAAGCAAAATCAAAGTTTAAAAACATTTTCACAAACTAAGCAGCGAAAAAGAATAAATGCGGAAAATAAAAGTTAAGGGAAAAGAGGAACACCACCAAGAATTATAGAGGTTCGGTCAAATAAAAATGACCTACTTCTCTTCCCAAGAATTGACTTGAGAGTTTCCAATGATAGTTGAGAGCTATTAGAATGAAAGACTGACGAACCCCCTTATACAAGGAAATGATGGTTGATCTTCAATCAATTACTACAAGACGATGGATGTGGGCGTTTGCGTCTTTTCTTCAATATATTGTTGAGAGTGAGGCAGAAAGTCTTCATTTCTAATGGTGGATTGAAGCGATTAGTCTTCTTTCCACGAACACGGACTTTTGTGCGGTTAGTCTTGAAATTCCAGAAAATCTGAGCTCAATACCTTGGTTTTAACTAGGCTAACCAAAAACCTGTGAGATTTTAATCAGACTAATTTTGAACCTATGAAACTTTTAATATCGGGATGAGCTTCAACCTATCTTAGTTTTTACTGGGCTGACTAAGAACCTATGAAGATTTTAACACTGGCTAATCTTTCAACCAAACCTAAGGCTGATCACAAAATCCCTAAATATAAGCATTCTATAGGATGAGCTTATAACTCAGATAAATTTCTAAATGGACAATATTCAACCAAGGTGTATACAAAAGATTTCTTTGGTGAATTTTACAATTCTACCCTTTATAGAAATGCAGATATACCCTCACTCACAAATGAACTTTTTTTACAAAGACTTTTGGCTAAAATATTTAGTGAGAGAAAGTTAAATAAAGTTTTAGAGAGTGAGAGATGAAAGTTTCAAAACACAATTTTGGATGGTTTGAAATGAGAAATGAGAGCCCTATTTTTAGCCATGAGGTTGGCTCAAAAGAGAATTTGCACTTAACGCGTTTTACCGTTAGCAAGTCGATTAGAGCAAGTTGATAATAGATTAGATGATGCAAACATACATTTTTAAGTTCTCAAAATTGAAGTTTATGATATCTAACCGTTGTACAGAATTTAGACGCATTCAAACTAGCTTGGGCCTTAAGTTTGTGCACTTATAGTTGATTTTGCATATGCTCTAATTGATTAGAAAAGTCAAAATTTTGCCTATGACTTATTTGATTGCTCCTAATTCATCTAATTCAAATTTCAAATGTTTTTAAAAGTATTTTTGTTTGGTACATCATTTTGGAAAATAATTTAGTGTGTGTGCGCATTTTAGCCCTGTACTTTCACAAAAAAGTCCATTTTCTTTATACATATGTTCACTCACTTACTAAATTAGGAGATTATTCATTTTCTACAAGCTTTCGCCATATGATGCTCTTTATGTTGACACTACTTAAGATCACTTGATATGAGGCTCCATATTATTTCCATTGTATTTTTCCTCATTGGATAGACAAGTTCATTAAACCATAATACTTAAGTTTGCATCTTTAACCACTTAATTATTCATGCTTGACTTATCATAGTTGTTATCAATGTAGCATCATGGTGGTTGTCATCTTCAAAAGTAGATGCCATATTAACTGCAAAATAAGGTTCCATGGTTATCATGCTCCTTTGTTCGGAGCATGGGACATGAAAATGTTATTCCCCTATTATTCTAGCGCATAAGGACATGCCACTCCCCATGCTTTATAAGTGGGTGAGATACGATAATCCATGCCTAACATGACAAGTGTTGTGACTAGTGGGCGACTAGAAACCCAACCTTAGGAGACATCTAGTGCAAACTCTGTATTCGTTCGTACTAGTGTGTCTGACTTGTCTTACTTTCCTTTGGATTACCTTATTTTATGCATAGTGAGATTATTCCAATACACAATCCCTTAAACATGAGGTCTTTTAAAATGCAAGGTGATTTAGTTTGAGTCTTTCAAGCGAGACTTTAGGTCGAGTCCCTCGGGAAATACTTCAAGTTGAGTCCCTTAGGAGAGACTTCAAATTCTATCCCTCAGACGAGATTTCGAGCTGAGTCCCTCGGGCAGGACTTCAAGTTGAATTCCGATAGTGTTTCATTTTCTTATGAAAGGGTCCAAAACATGGTGTATTTTATGATCTAGCAATAGAGTCAATCGTGAGTGGGTTGGCCAAGCCTGGTAATTCTTTAGTATTTGGCCCAATATCTATATCTCCCCTTAGACGGCAAGGATTCTTCAGTGAAGATCTAACATTTATATTGCCTCTAGGGTGACAAGTGTTGGACAAATGACTCCAAATACAATAGGGGGTGAATTATGATATTTAAAATTTGCGATTAATTTAAAACCTTTTCCAAACATGTAAGTAGTATTCACTCGCAAGACCCTAAGGAAACTTTGGTGAAAAATAAAAATATTTAGAGAGAGAAGATACATAAATTATGAAGAATTAGAAAATCCGAAATTCTGGTGTGGATTAAAGTGATGAGAAGCCTCCTTTTTATAGGAAAAATTATGGCTAAAAATGAAAACAATCCATGGGTCAAATAAATGACCTAATCGATTAGGTAATTAGTTAGGTACTTGAAATAATTGATTATTGCTGCTCAAGTTGAAAAGTTTTAATATAGAGTTGTTAAAAAGCATTAAGACATTGTCATAATCAATTAGGCTTCATTTATAAGATTAGGGAAATTTTCTAAACGATTAGACTATTTAAAATTTTCTCCTAATCTAGCTGACAATTCCCTAATTGAATTGGCTAGGCCTTAAAAATATTTTTGGGTCTTTTATAGTTGAATAGAGGCTTCATAAAATGTTTTAAGTGTGTGTGTGTGTGAGTTGCCTTAGTATCTTAAGAGTTATTCTCCTACTATCATAAGACTTTAGTCACTCAGACAAAACCTTCGCTAGATGTATCGCTCATATAAGCACTTTACTAGAACCTTGAATCTTCTACTTGATGCGGCTTGAGATGTTTTCAAGTTAATCACCATAATCAAGGAGTTGGAAAGATATCACCACCGACTTCATTATTCATTTGAATTGTCGTCATTAAAACACTAAGGAAGATTGTCATTAGGATCGTCAACTTCATACCTGCAAATACATAGAACCACAATAAGGACTCTTTAAGAAGATCTACCCTTTATATTGCCTCTTGGGCGACATGGATTCTTTAGAGAAGATCCTTTATATTTCCTCTTCGATAGCAAGAACTCTTCAGAGAAAATCCAACATTTTATATTTCTGCTTTGGCGACAATGGCTCTTTAGATATGATGTAGCGTTTAAATTGTCTCTTGGACAACAAAGACTCTTTGGATAAGATCCATTATTTATATTGTCACTTCGGCGGCAAGGACTCTTCAAAAAAGATTCAAAAATTATATATTATCTAATGAAGGACTCCTTTTGAAGGTTTCCTACTTTATGGGAAGATGGTAACAAAGCTAATTTAAGAAAGTTCATACATTGGCCGACTAAATACCTCTCGTTTTATAAAAATAGAAAACAGTAAATGGTTAGCTTAATAGCATCTTGAGTTAACTGAGTTCTCTGTTCTAGGTATAAGTTTTTCATCTAGCTACTCGAGTTTGTAAGCTCCATGAAGTAACTTTTGACACATGCAGAATGGACCTTTCTAATTAGGCTGTAGTTTTCCCAAATGAGTTTGCACATCAACTTTCATGAGCACGAGGTTGCTCTCATGCATTTCCTTTGTTTGATGGAGAATTCTCTAATATTAACGACATCATGGGTTTTTTCGATCTCACTGGATGCACAAGTAAGCCCTGTCTCATTTTTACTTGGATGCTGAAGAAGTAACGAAAGTTATAAAATAGGCTATCTAGCCAACCAAGATCTCACGAAGTAACAATAAGTTAATAAATCTCTTATTCCAAACCATGTTCAAAATCAACAAACCACTGATGTTGGGGTCTTCAAAGTAAATATCTCTTATTCGAATTAATTTTTGTAATTTATTGTTTTCGTTTTACTTTTTATTTTTCTATTCCATTCAAATTTCTTGTTCGGTTTCTTTATACATTAAATTTTTTTAGAGTGAAGGTTCATTTTAGTCCCTCACAAAAACTGCAGAGGTCAGATTAGTCTCTATTAAATCCTTTACAAAATTTAACCGAGCCATATTAGTCCCTCTACTAATATTTTTTTTAAACCATTTTTTTCTCTTACTTTTTAACCGTGACTGGACTGCCAATGAAGTCCCATTTTAGTCCCTCACAAAAAAGAGAGTCCAAATTAGTTCCTAATAAAAAAAGTTTTTATTTAATCCCTTACAAAATTTAACTAAGCCATGTCCGTCCCTCTTTAAATATTTTTTTCAAACGATTTTTTCTTATTTTTAAACCGTGACTGGACTTGACAAGACATACCCGCTTTCAGAAATTGAGTACGGATAAGAGGTTAAATTCGTTTGCACATGGTCTTCAGAGTCTGAGTTTCCACAGAAGTTAGGTTAACTAGTATACCTAATTGTTCACTAAATACTTTGTTATCATCAAAAGTTAAGGAATATGGTATACATCAAATTTCTTCCATCATATATCATGTGTATTATTTTCGCCACAAATATTATTTAGGCAAAATACCTTTTTTGGTCCATTATGTTAATCTCAGGGTTCATTTTGGTCCCTTAACTTCAAAAAGTGTCATATTAGTCCCTTAACTCTTCAAAAGGTGTCATTTTAGTCTTTTTTGTCGTATTAGCGACGAGAATAGCGACCGATTTTTGATTTTTTTCCGTCGCTAATTTGACAAAAAGGACTAAAATGACACCTTTTGAATAGTTAAGGGACCAATGTGACACTTTTTGAAGTTAAAGGACCAAAATGAACCTCGAGGTTAACATAAGGGACCAAAAAGGATATTTTGCCTATTATTTACATAAGTAAGAAATTAGCCTAAATCACCTCAGCAGCAGAACTAAACCTTCCTAAAAGATCATTAACAACTGAAACAATAACAACACCTAATACACAAGAATACATAACAAGAAAAATCGTATTCACTCATCCATAAGCCTGATAATAAACACAACAAAAAAAGAACATTGTGGTATCGCGATGATTTATCTACAGTTCCTTCAAAAATAATTTCAAATCAACAGTCGTAAAATAGGAGTTCAGTCACGGTTTAAAAATAGGAAAAAATCGTTTGAAAAAAAATATTAAAAGAGAGATTAACATGACTTAGTTAAATTTTGAAAGGGATTAAATAGACTATTTTTACTCAGGAACTAATTTGGACTCTCCCTTTTTTGTGAGGGACTAAAATGGGTCTTCACTGACAGTCCAATCACGGTTTAAAAGTAAGAAAAAAACCGATTTGAAAAAAATATTAGTATAAGGACTAATATGACTTGGTTAAATTTTGTAAGGGATTTAATTGAGACTTTTTTTTTCTCAGGGACTAATCTGACCTCTGCAGTTTTTGTGAGGGATTAAAATGGGCCTTCACTCATTTTTTTAATTAAATCATTTCACTTTTAACTAAGGTTTAAATGTAATCAATTTTTTTCACCTTATGACCAAACATATTCAATATATATATATATATATATATATATATATATATATATATATATATATATATATATATATATATATATATATATTTCAAAGGATTAATATTTTAAAAATCAATTCCAACTACTAACTATGTAATACAACTTCAACTTAGTACATCATCATGGACAAAAACCTCTTATATTAAATTAATCCTCTCTTTAATTGACTATATCAAAAAGGTTAATTAGAAGAATAAGTAGCATGTAGTTGTTAAAGATTAATTCAACATGTATCTTACTAATTCAAAAACTTTTTTTACTAGGCCTCTAAATGTATTTTTATAAGTAAATATATGGAATATTTCAATGCTTAAAAATTCTTATAAATAGAAGCAAACATACACCAAACAAACAAAGAGAGCAATATGAAGAATAGTTACTTGATTCTTACAGCCTTCATGGCCTTAGCATCTTGTGCCTTAGCATTTGATCCCAGCCCTCTACAAGACTTTTGTGTAGCTATCAATGACACCAAGAATGCTGGTATGTATAAATAATAATGTTTTTTCTGTTCATTAGTATTTTTCTGCTATCATAGGTTAAGCCTTTGAAATTTATTACAGTACAATCAATTTAATCACTCATATTTGATTTCCAGTGTTTGTCAATGGAAAATTCTGCAAAGATCCAAAACTTGCCACTGCAAATGATTTCTTTTTCTCAGTGAAAGAAGGAAACACATCAAATTCACTAGGCTCAAAAGTGACACCGGTTGCGGTTAATGAGATATTAGGATTAAATACTCTTGGTATTTCTCTTGCTCGCATTGACTTTGCACCTAAGGGACTAAATCCTCCACATACTCATCCAAGAGGTACTGAGATTCTTATAGTTTTGGAGGGTATTCTCTATGTTGGTTTTGTTACTTCTAACCCACAAAACCGTCTCATCACAAAAGTACTAAACAAAGGAGATGTGTTTGTGTTCCCTATCGGTCTGATTCACTTTCAATTGAATGTGGGATACGGAAATGCGGTTGCCATTGGTGGACTCAGCAGTCAAAATCCAGGAGTTATCACAATTGCGAATGCTGTATTTGGATCTAATCCAAAAATTTCTTCAGAAGTTCTCACAAAGGCTTTTCAAGTGGACAATAAAATAGTTGACAATCTTCAGAAACAGTTTTGGTTTGACAATAACTAGAGTTATTGCAAGTTGTGATATGTACTTGTAGTACTTAATTTATCTGAATTATTGTTAGTTTTATTTTTTGATATAATGTGATATTTATTTTAAGACTATACGAAAATAAAATGTAACGTAGGATGTACCTTGTATTCATATTTGAATCATTTGAATAAAAAAGTTTGCTTTCTATATTGTATCTGTAGCCTCTTATTCTTAAATATAAAAAATATTCAATTTTAGCATTTGCAACTTTTTTGAGAAGTGAAGAATTTCTCATATTTAATGGTAGCTTGTATTTAAAGAGCCAAAAGATAATGACTTATATTCTGCTTCTAATATCAACACAGTTAGCCCATGCATAAGCAACCCCAAAAACTGGCCAATAATTTTTGGAAAGAATAATCCTCTTTCCTGATTGTACCCCTTTTCCATAAACCTTGTCTTATATAACTCTCAATAGGCCTTATTCTTGATTTTATACACCCATGTACTTTCAATAGGCTTCGCATGGATATGAAGATCAACAATAGCCCTAGTTTTACTCTGTCTTAAGGCGTGCAACTCTGAGGAAGATTAGAATAAGAATGTTTAAGTAAAGGTTGCTTATTGTTATTTATGGAAGAATATTCATTGTCATTGTTGTTTTCGGAAATTTCTACGTGCGGAAATTTTTTGTTTCCCTAATTTTTGCCTGGACAAATTCTTTTGAATTTTGATTTGGATGTCCAGCGGGATGCCCTAACTTTTGCCTAAATCACATGCTTTCAACTTGTTGACTTAGCGGGCTTTTCTTTTTTCTTTATTTTTTTGTTCTCTCTTTTTTTTTTGAACAAGTCGTGTGATCCTGAGTCTCAGATTTGTTGGAAGTGATTGTGACTGCCTGAGTCCTTGATTGATGAAGAATTACCATTGTGGTATCGTCATATTTTGACCTCCTAATGTGAGGGATAACCACCGCGGTATTGATGTCGATCTCGACCTCCTGATGTGAGGGATAAAGCACAGCGGCTTTGATGTTGGTCTCGACCTCCTGATGCGAGGGATAACCATGATGTCTCAACCTCCCGAGGTGAGAGATAACCGTTGTGGTTTTGACGTTTTGTCCTTCAGCAGGATAACCATTATTGTATCCTTAGATGCGCACTCCTGATGAATTTCGAACACTCGATCAGGTTAACTGAACACTACCCGCCCATGGGTTAAAAAATAAGGGTTTTTTTATAGAGAAAAGAAACTCCTACTTCGAAGGCTCAGAAGGGTTACCGAAGGTCTATCTCCCTTATATCTCCAGTGTTTAGGAATTGAAACAATGCCTGTACATCATCAACAGGGTTTTATTCAAAAGCATACCATTTGAGGTTATTAGTACTATGTTCATCATTCTCCCTACGGAGTTATCATGCTTTATTAACAAGAGTTAGGTATCACAAAAAGCATAGAAAAACATATAAGAGCAAAAGCGAATGGATTTTTTACAAGACAAACATATCCAATGCATTATTATTATAGTTCAAAAACAACCAAGTTTTACATACGAACAGTATTGAACAAAGCAAGAAAGCTTAAACATGAACATGCATGATGAATTAGGAATTGCCAATGTTGAGGAGATCCTCTCCGTATGGACTTATTGCTTCAAAAGATCCGCTGAATCGGAGGAGAACTTCAATTCTGGCCCTCAAGAGTGCATGTGATAGCCTCAGTGTCAATCTGGTCTTGAACCTTGTCTCTGAATGATTGACAGCCTTCAATCAGATAACCAAGTTCCCCATAGTGGAAAACACACCAAGCGTTGCATATGTTCCTGTAGAACACTTTAGATTACTTCCCAGCAGAAGATTCCGGCAAAGTCATACAGAACTTGTAAGTGTCCAGCTTTTAGGGATTTGAGCCATGCAAGTAGTGCACAAACTCAAGATACAAGGCGTCTTGCTTATCCCTCGGTCGGGAGCCCCAAACAACAGCGACGGGAGTTTGTGAATGCTTTAGGGATTTGAGCTGCCAATGATGCAAACTCAAGAACACGGAGTCTTGCTTATCCCTCGGTCAGGAGCCCTAAATATAGCTGCTGAAACAAAAAACACCATCATGAATGAAGGACCTTTGTATTGCTATCGGCGAACAACATTAAACTCTGCGCTTGGTCATCAAAGTCGTTACTTGGAACACACAAGAGTTGTTGGGAAGGAAGCCTCTGGTAGTACAAATTGCAAGTGATTCTCATGAGTTACTCCTCGAGGAAGACCAAATAGTATACTTGCAGCAGATGAAATGGGATTGACCAGTAGAAACCATTATGAATAAACTCAAAATCTCTTCATCGAGCAGTTCTGGATACCTTGTACCTCAATACCTTATAAGGCTTGACAATATGATCAGGTGCCCCAGAATGGAAAACACCGAGTATTATCATCGAAATCAGGAAAGCAGCATGTGGTGATGAAGACCCAAATCAAGGAATCTTAACCGATTGAAATTCCATCAAACAGGAAAGCAACTGAACACCAGGCATTGGGATTACATCAACTGGCTTCTTACATTCTTTCTGTCTCTGTTGACAAACAAAGACTATTGACCAGGAAACTCCAAGAAGAGGTGTCTCGGGATGTGAAACAGATCCTTGAGAATGAGAGGTGTGCCCTTGAGGATCACTCTTGATTAGTGTCTGGCAGAAGATTCTGGCGAAGTCACACGCAATTTGTCAGTGCTTTAGGGATTCGAGCAATGCAAATGGTGCAAGCTCAAGACAGAATGGTCTTGCTTATCCCTCGGTCGGGAGCGAAGACTTGAAAATAATAACATCACGACCAGGTGTCCTAGGATAGAACTCAAACCTAGTGTCATTGTCATCAAGCATAGAATTTGTAGACATCCACACAGTATGGAGCTTAACCAATTACAAATAAAGTAAGCATAGAAGCCAATGAGCATAAGACGCGTCTAACTAGATAACTACAACTGAACCTTCTTCTCCGTCACTCCACAAAGTTCCATGACCAATCTTTGAGCACACAATAAGAACAGGTCGAATCTGTGAGTCTGGTGGGAGTATCAAGTCTGAATAAGAAATCCTCAACTCTGAACACCTGTTATGCATGAAATGCATGAGATGCATGATATAAATGCAATGCCATGTTCATTCAATTTCCAAGGAATCCTCGTGTTTGATTTTTTAGAAAGCAAGAGATGGAAAAGCTCGACACTAGACTTAAAGACACGATTCCTTGGAAATGGAAGGACACATATGCTAGTATGCTAGTTATTTTTTGTACATCATTTTTTGGAAAAGTAAATAAGCAATGATGCAAGGTGGTGGGAACCACAATACTGGATATATCTGGGATACCGAGAAATCACACGACACAGGTTCAAAGGTTCGGCACCAATTCGGAACTCCCCGTAGATCACGGGACATAACCAATAGAATCATAACCATAGTCACCATCACGGAAATGGAGCCGCTCGAACAAGAACCAAAGTAACCCTCGAACAAGAACCACGGTAACCCTCAAACAAGAACCACGGTAACCCTCGAACAAGAACAACGGTAACCCTCGAACAAGAACAACGCTAACCCTCGAACAAGAACAGCGGTAACCCTCGAGCAAGAACCAAAGTCACCATCAATGTACCTATTAAGCAATGATTGATTCCCGCCCCACTCACGGGTAAATCTAGGCCAGGGTAGGTCGAAAAGCCAACAGAGGATCGAATGTAGGCGTTATCATACGATATTGCCTCATTCCACCAAGCTCTGCCCGTGGATATGTGATCAGATCAATCAGGCATACGCCTTCTGTCCGTCACGGCCACTCTAGTCCTAGTTTCTATGGTATCACTCATGACCTAGGTATTGGGTCTTTTACCTCTTGAAACACCCACCCACAGACAGAAATCCAGATAGTCTAGAATATGATGCAGAAAAGTAAAAACGCACATAGAATGAAATGCAAACACGCAAATATGCAAAGCAATAAAACACCCAAGGATAAACACACAAGCGCTAGGATCGACTCGCTAAGTATGGACCCGCAATAGGTCGAGACGTCCCCAGCAGAGTCGCCAGCTGTCGCTACCGCGAAAATCAACAGAGTCGCCACTAACATATTTATCCTGAAAAGGAAGGGAATGCCAGCAAACCACAAAACAAAACAACGATCTCACGACCAGAGAAAAAGGGTAAGGGAGTCGGTTACGCGAGGGGAAGGTGTTAGCACCCCTCGCGCCCATCGTACTCGATGGTATCCACGCTTGTGTCTAAATCTATGGGTGTGTAAGCAAACTGCGCTAATCTGGACTAAAATGCATGCAGAATGTAGGGAAAAGAAAGAGTTATGCTCGCACGGGCCCTACCCCGCTGCCTACGTATCTGTTTTGCAGAATCAGAGCTACCGTAGCTCGGCTAACTAATTTCTGTTTGTTTTGTGTTTTTTAGGTGAACGAGTTACATTCACACCCCGCTGCTCGACCTTTGGAGACTTATGCTTGGGAATGGAACGGAAATAACAAGCTCTTAAGAAAAGAAAATCAAAGAGTGTGGTTTGTGTTTTAAAGGATGCATGAGGAAGACCAAGGGGGGAAAGATTGCTACCTAATGTTATCATACAAAGGGTACAAGTCTAAACTAAATTAGCAACCTACGGGGAGAAAGCGAAAGGCAAACAAGAATATCACACAAACGAGCTCCGCTCGTAAAGCAAACAAACCAACGACACTGGCCGAATGGTAGAAAAGCGGTCCCGCCATAGCCAAGGGGAGCGAATCACCCGAGTCAACCAAGCATTAGACCTCGCGAAAATGATCGGGTCATAGACAAGGGGAGCGAGTCCCTCTCAGCAACCAAGCCGTCACGGATCATAAAGGAAAACGGTGCGTGCGTACACCGAGCATCAACGTCGAGCGACGCGAGCTATAGGAAAGGCGGGGGTCCGGCTACATGAACCCTTTTCCTGACATACTCGATAACAAGATCTTGTGCTAGTTCAGAAGCGAGTCACGCGTAGCATGCACATACCGAATGCACTCGATGAGACTAGGCGGGGGTTGATTGCTAACCCTTTCCGCGTGCGTTCCATGAGGACTTAACGGAGTGCCATATAGGACTTATTACACCGTGACTCCCTGCCGCAAAGCACAAATGTAAACACACCAACAAAAACAGAGCCTCTTTCGAGGACTTGGCCAGATGCATGTCTAGGTCCTACTTCTCATGTTAAAGGATGATGTGAGAAAGCGATAAAGTGCAAGAAAAATAAAATGAAACAGAATCAATACCAAACGGATGATGATCCGTAAACTAAAGCGAAGAGAGCAAGGAAACAAGGATCCCGCGAGCGAGCTAGCAAAGCAAAGGCAAATAGTCAGCACACCGATTAGCCATGAAAGCACACAAAAGTTGACATGCGCGTCGAGCATAATCACAATACACCTGCAAGAGGAACAAGCAAACCAAACAAGCAGATATAAAGTAATAGAAGCGTGTCTCCAAGACGAGAACACGATACGAGTGAATGAGATCGTGTTCCGCAAGTAAAGCGGAACACTCAAGCAATAAGCGTCGGTTGGTGACTATCCAAAAGCCTTGCACACTAGCACACAAGTTAGAGATAACAAAACATCGCAATCGGAATTGCGTTATTGCATTCTTATCTAAAAGAAAATGAATAACTAATGCAAACATGAAATGAACACCAAAATGTCAAGGGGAAAACAAAGATGAATAAACCAAAATCAATCAACGCAAATCATCTCACAAGATAGCACGTTTCACAAGCTTTCCAACGATATAAAGAACGCGCAAATTGGAGTTACGAGTAAAAAGATATGAAAGATTGAAGTTAGGAAGTAAAGGAAGCAAAGGTAGGTCGACCTACTTTCGACCTAGGTCGACCTAACAGGTCCAGAAACGAAAGAAACAGCTCCAGGTCGACCTAAACTCACCCTGGGTCGAGCTAATAGTGCCAGAATCAAAAATGAAGGTTTTAGGTCGACCTAAACTCATCCTGGGTCGACCTAACAGTGCCAAATGCCAAAAAATGAATTTTCTCGCAAGGAAACATGATGCCATTCTTCATGAATGTTCAGCATACAAGCAAATATCAAACATGCAATGCTATGAGTTAAGAGCAAACACATTATTCAACAAATTGATTGGTCTTTAAGAGCAAAATTAAACATTCCATCAAACAATTAGCATGCAAGCATTGAATCGTAAGCATTGTGATTATATCATCAAGAGTAATGGTTATCAAACCTCAAATGGCATCAATTTAGCGTAGGCATCATGAATTATCATTCCACAATCAATCATCACATGCTAGAGCTCAAAATTAAGCATAAATGCTTCACACATTCAAATCATCGAACACTTAGCATGCAATTTCTTGGATCATAAGCAACATGAATGTATCATCAAAGACAATTCACCGGTAAGTCTCAAATTCAATCAAATAATCAAGATCAACACGAATCATTCGATCAACAAGCAATTATCATCATCAACTATCTTAGATCCATCATCCACAATCAAAAATCATCATGATCAATCTTGAATTAAGCAACAAAAACAATGATCTAGCAAGGTTTATAGTGAATTTACCGGATCAAACGAAGAAAATGAGATTGGATGAACACGAACACGACGCGAACACGAACGAAATTCAAGGTATGAGAGAGGGAGATTGGCGCGCCCTAGCCTTGGGAGAGAGAGAGAGAGATTCGAATTCGATGATCAATGAGAGAGGAGATTCTTCACTCTTGTTTTGATGTTCATTTGTTCTTGAGATTTGATCTTGAATTGATGAAGATTGATGAAGGTTTTGTGAGTTTTTGTGGTTTTGATCCAAGAAAATTGAGAGAAAGTGTTTTTGATCTTTTGGGTGAAATTGAAGTTATGAGAGTCCTCCCCTGATTTGTGAAGAGCAAAAAGTTTATATATCGTCAACGTGAAATATCCAAATTGCCCTCGGTGCGTCTTATTTTGGCTCGTTTTTAAGGAAACTCGGTTCGGCTCTGAATTCCGGAACGCAAACCAATGCCACTGCGAAGATGACCAAATTCGGGACTCGTTGCCGCGAGAATCGTCTCAATCCGATAAGCGATGAAGAAAATACGCCCGTTTGAATGACAAGAAACGCCGATTCATCTGGCGCGATAGTGCAGAATTTTGTGCGTACCGCTCAAAGAACTCGATAAAACTCCATCTTCGGCTAAAAATATGAACAGGCGTGTGTGACGGAGAATCGAAGCTAACGAAATTTCTGAGAGAATACCATCGGAGTGGACTTCATACGATAAAAATCGAAGAAGTTATGAATTTTCGAACTAGGCGCGACATACCTGAAAACACACTTTTACCGAAAGATTACGGCGTTCAATAAAATGCTGGGAGTTTTCGGTGCATAATCAGCCTTCGGTCCGAACACATGAAATCTTGGTAATGAAGGTACAGAGCTCTAGTTAAATTTTCAAGCGAATCCGACTAGCAGATTAGGAGATATGAATTTTCTGAGATCCGAAACCCTACATTCAGCACTCTTTTTCACCGTGAAACCTCAAGTATTCTGCAAATCTGACAACCTTCCTCAAAGAACTGGCTCCCGAGCCGAACACGAAAGTTGTAGATATCGTCGAAACAGTCGGGACCACGTGAGAATTCAGCTCATATCACTTTCAGAATAAGATTTGTGAATTTTCTCGTATTTCCACTGTTTGAACCATATTTCACTCCGTACCTTCTTAAACCCACGGAAACTCTTTATTATTTTTCTTCAATTTTCGAACGAAGAAATAAACATCGTTAATAACTTATAGCTCAAATTAAGAGGGCAAATTTTGGGGTGCAACAGCTGCCCCTATTCAAACTTCTTGAACCTGACGAGTGAGAAACGAAAGTTTCGAACCATTAATGTGGAAGGAGATTGAATACCAGAATGAACTCGAAAATTTGCACTCTTGATCAATAGAAGACTCCATCTTGCATGAAGAAGGAATGTACCACCCCGCAAGCAGGGAGAAAAAACTTCAATTGATCTAAGCATCGAGAATAAGTAAGCCTTCATCTGATCTGACAATTTCAGGGAGAGGGAGACAAACTTCTTCTGATTTAAACATCAGGATGAACGCCTGTAATGATTAGGCGAGTTTCTCTCTAGGGAGCGTTTGAATCTGGATAACTTTCCTGCAGAAAGAGACAGATATGATATGATTTATGCATGATGCATGTATGAATGTTTATGGAATAACGTTTCCGAGAAGGAAGACGCTACACGCTTAGAGAATGCAATGCGAATGATGCATGATTTGAACGTTGCTTAGGGAGACAGCGGAGGAGCACTGAATTGCTGAAGCAGTCCTTGAGAGAATATATAACTCTGCGGGGAGGACAAGATGAGTGACCAGAAGCCACAAACTGCGAGCTGGCAAAGATGGATCAGAAATCTGCTGGAGACGATCAAATCTATATGCGAGCTCTGTTTGGGGAATAAACACTGCTTGGGGATCAGGAATACCAATTGACTGCTTGGGGAATACCCTGGCAACTTCACTGGAGAAGCAAATTCTCGACACTCTGGGGATATGGAGATAAGGGCAAGTCAATGAGACAACTCTGATGGGGAGTGACCAACTTGCTGGTGTAGGACGCATTCCGCTGGGGAAGTTTTAAACAAGAACAGATTCTGCTGAGGATGCAAATGAGTCTTTGCTGAGGAAAGAAACTCAGTGGGGAAGATGAATACTATCGCACAACGATCTGCTAGGGATATGAGAAATCCGCTGGGGATAAGGAACTCGGCATAAGAACCTCTTGTTAAGGCAACTCCGCTGGGGAATAAGATGACTCTCCTGGGGAAAACAGGTCAATCTGTTGGGGAGAGAAACACTCTACTGGGGAAATGAGGAATTCGAAAAAGGAACCTCATTAAGAGCTCACTGGGGAATCAGATACCATTCAATCATGATTCAACTGGGGAGAATGCATTCCGTTGGGGAATGAGGCTTCTGAAGCACGGAGATTGCACTGAAATTTGCTTTGCTGAGGAGGTGAAAATCTTGGAACAGAGAAAACCTCGTCTGGATGCACTTAGTTGGGGAATGAGGATCTCTCACTTGGCTAGATCCGCCAACGCGCTGACACGGCGTGCTCAAAATATGTACCTGCGAGATAAGCAGATGATAATGCTCCAGGATATAGCATGACATCTTTCACAGGATCTCCTCACATGGTAGAGAACGGTAATGCTCACCCATAATGGGAAAATGCAAGAGCACACAAAATGTTATACATCTGAGCTTGAAACTTTCCAAACAAGCAATAGATTCACGGATTGACAAGCAAGCAGTGATTAGAACACCAAACAAGTATCGACCGGAGCATCAAACATGCATTGTCCAAGAGAATGCCACCAGGATGTGGACTTAAGGGGGCAAGCAAGTGTTGACTTCAAAGGGACCAAACAGGCATTGGCTTTCATAGCATTATGCATATTCGTATTGATTGTGAGGATGCCAATTAAGTAATGGGCTTATAGACATATTAGGGTGTATGCGACAACCATCCGTAATTGTTTGAAATCCATGACACGAGGGTCGGAAACTCACGACTCGAGGGTCGAAAATGAAATCAAAACTCACGACTCGAGGGTCGGAAAAGAAACAAACTCACGACTCGAGGGTCGGAAAGGAAACAAACTCACGACTCGAGGGTCGGAAAGGAGATAAAATCACGACTCGAGGGTCGGAGAGGAGATAAACTCACGACTCGAGGGTCGGAAAGGAGATAAACTCACGACGCGAGGGTCGGAAAGGAATCAAACTCACGACAAGAGGGTCGGAAAGGAAATAAACTCACGACTCGAGGGTCGGAAAGCAAAGGACTCACAACACGAGGGTTGGAAACTCACGACTCGAGGGTCGGAAAGCAAAGGACTCACAACACGAGGGTTGGAAACTCACGACTCGAGGGTCGGAAAGCAAAAGACTCACAACACGAGGGTTGGAAACTCACGACTCGAGGGTCGGAAAGCAAAAGACTCACAACACGAGGGTTGGAAACTCACTACTCGAGGGTCGGAAAGCAAAAGACTCACAGCACGAGGGTTGGAAACACACGACTCGAGGGCCGGAAAGCAAAAGACTCACAACACGAGGGTTGGAAACTCACGACTCGAGGGTCGGAAAGCAAAGGAATCACAACACGAGGGTTGGAAACTCACGACTCGAGGGTCGGAAAGCAAAGGAACTCGATGTCCACATAACAGGACTCTAGTTGAGGGATACCGATAAGCAACGGTTCAACCTCTGGAAGAGATTTGAAAATCACACTGAAATGCAAAGATGCCACTAAAGATTGGACTTTCAGCTTCAAACCATTGAGGATGATGACCCTGATGGTTCTCAAGTTCATAATTTGTTTAGCTCACACCTGAACTTTAAACTGAACACCTCCTGATGAGAATAAATACCAATGCATAGTGTCTTGCCCTAGCCTGTAAGGACTTTGAAGAAATTCGTCTCGTAAGGACTTCTTGAGATTCGTGCTATCCTAGCCAACCTGCCCCAGTATCATGAACTTTAAAACCGTGCCCTTGCATGGCCTGTGTTGGAGGTAGCTTCAGCTACGCTGGGGTGAATGCCCCTGATTGCTTAGCATTTTGAGAGACTCTTCGAATCTTGACCTGATAGCCTCAGATTGATTTAAAACTTACTCGATAGAGCCCCTGAGGTTGATCGAACTTTGAAATATTGCTGCCTCAACTCAACGGAGTTCTGAAGACAACTTGTCCTTCGGGAGGATTAAGCTTTTCATCTGAAGTTCATGATGGAAACTTTCTTGATGTCAAGCACTTGTTCATATGCAAAGAATGTTTATTATGAGAAATATAATTCTAATGCAAAGAGTATGTTTGTCTCGAAGTTAAAAGAAACCTTTTGAAAGGATGTCGTAACATCGAGTTTTTTTATGAAAGAAAGATGGTGTGATACCAACTCAAGCGTTTAGCGGATCTCCTAGGAGTCAGCTTACCATATTCTCGTGTATAGTCTGCTTTCGAATTAACCCATGCTTCAGTTAGGACTTTTAAGGGTTGTAACGTGGCTAGGTTCATGGTTTGAGAAAAAAGGATTTTTAGGCTCAAATTATTTGGTGCCCACCCCCTTCGTGATGTTCTCCAGTCCTATATTCAGTTAACTTGATACGAGCATTCATCTTTCAAGAGGAGTTTGAAATGATTGAGGAATCAATGAGGTCTTCTGGACACGACAATCACTTTACCTTTCGTTTTTGGTGTCTGATCACACGACTTTGTTCTTTTGATGAGGATTCTTATTTTGTAATCCTTGTTTTTCGCTTTTGCTTTGCTTTTTCTTTTTCTTTTTTTTTTTGTTTCCTTAATTTTTGCCTGGACAAATTCTTTTGAATTTTGATTTGGATGTCCAGCGGGATGCCCTAACTTTTGCCTAAATCACATGCTTTCAACTTGTTGACTTATCGAGCTTTTCTTTTTTCTTTATTTTTTTGTTCTCTCTTTTTTTTTGAACAAGTCGTGTGATCCTGAGTCTCATATTTGTTGGAAGTGCTTGTGACTGCCTGAGTCCTTGATTGATGAAGAATTACCATTGTGGTATCATCATATTTTGACCTCCTAATGTGAGGGATAACCACCGCGGTATTGATGTCGATCTCGACCTCCTGATGTGAGGGATAAAGCACAGCGGCTTTGATGTTGGTCTCGACCTCCTGATGCGAGGGATAACCATGATGTCTCAACCTCCAGAGGTGAGAGATAACCGTTGTGGTTTTGACGTTTTGTCCTTCAGCAGGATAACCATTATTGTATCCTTAGATGCGCACTCCTGATGAATTTCGAACACTCGATCAGGTTAACTGAACACTACCCGCCCATGGGTTAAAAAATAAGGGTTTTTTTATAGAGAAAAGAAACACCTACTTCGAAGGCTCAGAAGGGTTACCGAAGGTCTATCTCCCTTATATCTCCAGTGTTTAGGAATTGAAACAATGCCTGTACATCATCAACAGGGTTTTATTCAAAAGCATACCATTTGAGGTTATTGGTACTATGTTCATCATTCTCCCTACGGAGTTATCATGCTTTATTAACAAGAGTTAGGTATCACAAAAAGCATAGAAAAACATATAAGAGCAAAAGCGAATGGATTTTTTACAAGACAAACATATCCAATGCATTATTATTATAGTTCAAAAACAACCAAGTTTTACATACGAACAATATTGAACAAAGCAAGAAAGCTTAAACATGAACATGCATGATGAATTAGGAATTGCCAATGTTGAGGAGATCCTCTCCGTATGGACTTAATGCTTCAAAAGATCCGCTAAATCGGAGGAGAACTTCAATTCTGGCCCTCAAGAGTGCATGTGATAGCCTCAGTGTCAATCTGGTCTTGAACCTTGTCTCTGAATGACTGACAGCCTTCAATCAGATAACCAAGTTCCCCATAGTGGAAAACACACCAAGCGTTGCATATGTTCCTGTAGAACACTTTAGATTACTTCCCAGCAGAAGATTCCGGCAAAGTCATACAGAACTTGTAAGTGTCCAGCTTTTAGGGATTTGAGCCATGCAAGTAGTGCACAAACTCAAGATACAAGGCGTCTTGCTTATCCCTCGGTCGGGAGCCCCAAACAACAGCGACGGGAGTTTGTGAATGCTTTAGGGATTTGAGCTGCCAATGATGCAAACTCAAGAACACGGAGTCTTGCTTATCCCTCGGTCAGGAGCCCTAAATATAGCTGCTGAAACAAAAAACACCATCATGAATGAAGGACCTTTGTATTGCTATCGGCGAACAACATTAAACTCTGCGCTTGGTCATCAAAGTCATTACTTGGAACACACAAGAGTTGTTGGGAAGGAAGCCTCTGGTAGTACAAATTGCAAGTGATTCTCATGAGTTACTCCTCGAGGAAGACCAAATAGTATACTTGCAGCAGATGAAATGGGATTGACCAGTAGAAACCATTATGAATAAATTCAAAATCTCTTCATCGAGCAGTTCTGGACTCCTTGTACCTCAATACCTTGTAAGGCTTGACAATATGATCAGGTGCCCCATAATGGAAAACACCGAGTATTATCATCGAAATCAGGAGAGCAGCCTGTGGTGATGAAGACCCAAAGCAAGGAATCTTAACCGATTGAAATTCCATCAAACAGGAAAGCAACTGAACACCAGGCATTGCGATTACATCAACTGGCTTCTTACATTCTTTCTGTCTCTGTTGACAAACAAAGACTATTGACCAGGAAACTCCAAGAAGAGGTGTCTCGGGATGTGAAACAGATCCTTGAGAATGAGAGGTGTGCCCTTGAGGATCACTCTTGATTAGTGTCTGGCAGAAGATTCTGGCGAAGTCACACGCAATTTGTCAGTGCTTTAGGGATTCGAGCAATGCAAATGGTGCAAGCTCAAGACAGAATGGTCTTGCTTATCCCTCGGTCGGGAGCCCCAAGCAACTTCGAAGACTTGCAAATAATAACATCACGACCAGGTGTCCTAGGATAGAACTCACACCTAGTGTCATTGTCATCAAGCATAGAATTTGTAGACATCCACACAGTATGGAGCTTAACCAGTTGCAAATAAAGCAAGCATAGAAGCCAATGAGCATAAGACGCGTCTAACTAGATAACTCCAACTGAACCTTCTACTCCGTCACCCCACAATGTTCCATGACCAATCTTTGAGCACACAATAAGAACAGGTCGAATCTGTGAGTCTGGTGGGAGTATCAAGTCTGAATAAGAAATCCTCAACTCTGAACACCTGTTATGCATGAAATGCATGAGATGCATGATATAAATGCAATGCCATGTTCATTCAATTTCCAAGGAATCCTCGTGTTTGATTTTTTAGAAAGCAAGAGATGGAAAAGCTCGACACTAGACTTAAAGACACGATTCCTTGGAAATAGAAGGACACATATGCTAGTATGCTAGTTATTTTTTGTACATCATTTTTTGGAAAAGTAAATAAGCAATGATGCAAGGTGGTGGGAACCACAATACTGGATATATCTGGGATACCGAGAAATCACACGGCACAGGTTCAAAGGTTCGGCACCAATTCGGAACTCCCCGTAGATCACGGGACATAACCAATAGAATCATAACCATAGTCACCATCACGGAACTGGAGCCGCTCGAACAAGAACCAAAGTAACCCTCGAACAAGAACCACGGTAACCCTCAAACAAGAACCACGGTAACCCTCGAACAAGAACAGCGGTAACCCTCGAACAAGAACAACGCTAACCCTCGAACAAGAACAACGGTAACCCTCGAACAAGAACCAAAGTCACCATCAATGTACCTATTAAGCAATGATTGATTCCCGCCCCACTCACGGGTAAATCTAGGCCAGGGTAGGTCAAAAAGCCAACAGAGGATCGAATGTAGGCGTTATCATACGATATTGCCTCATTCCACCAAGCTCTGCCCGTGGATACGTGATCAGATCAATCAGGCATATGCCTTCTGTCCGTCACGGCCACTCTAGTCCTAGTTCCTATGGTATCACTCATGACCTGGGTATTGGGTCTTTTACCTCTTGAAACACCCACCCACAGACAGAAATCTAGACAGTCCAGAGTATGATGTAGAAAAGTAAAAACGCACATAGAATGAAATGCAAACAGGCAAATATGCAAAGCAATAAAACACCCAAGGATAAACACACAAGCGCTAGGATCGACTCGCTAAGTCCGGACCCGCAATAGGTCGAGACGTCCCCAGCAGAGTCGCCAGCTGTCGCTACCGCGAAAATCAACAGAGTCGCCACTAACATATTTATCCTGAAAAGGAAGGGAATGCCAGCAAACCACAAAACAAAACAACGGTCTCACGACCAGAGAAAAAGGGTAAGGGAGTCGGTTACGCGAGGGGAAGGTGTTAGCACCCCTCGCACCCATCGTACTCGATGGTATCCACGCTTGTGTCTAAATCTATGGGTGTGTAAGCAAACTGTGCTAATCTGGACTAAAATGCATGCAGAGAATGGAAAAGAAAGAGTTATGCTCGCACGGGCCCTACCCCGCTGCCTACGTATCTGTTTTGTAGAATCAGAGCTACCGTAGCTCAGCTAACTAATTTCTGTTTGTTTTGTGTTTTTTAGGTGAACGAGTTACATTCACACCCCGCTGCTCGACCTTTGGAGACTTATGCTTGGGAATGGAGCGGAAATAACAAGCTCTTAAGAAAAGAAAATCAAAGAGTGTGGTTTGTGTTTTAAAGGATGCATGAGGAAGACCTAAGCTAAGGGGGGAAAGCTTGCTACCTAATGTTATCATACAAAGGGTACAAGTCTAAACTAAACTAGCAACTTACGGGGAGAAAGCGAAAGGCAAACAAGAATATCACACAAACGAGCTCCGCTCGTAAAGCAAACAAACCAACGACACTGGCCGAATGGTAGAAAAGCGGTCCCGCCATAGCCAAGGGGAGCGAGTCCCTCTCAGCAACCAAGCCGTCACGGATCATAAAGGAAAACGGTGCGTGCGTACACCGAGCATCAACGTCGAGCGACGCGAGCTATAGGAAAGGCGGGGGTCCGGCTACATGAACTCTTTTCCTGACATACTCGATAACAAGATCTTGTGCTAGTTTAGAAGCGAGTCACGCATAGCGTGCACATACCGAACGCACTCGATGAGACTAGGCGGGGGTTGATTGCTAACCCTTTCCGCGTGCCTTCCATGAGGACTTAACAGAGTGCCATATAGGACTTATTACACCGTGACTCCCTGCCGCAAAGCACAAATGTAAACACACCAACAAAAACAGAGCCTCTTTCGAGGACTTGGCCAGATGCATGTTTAGGTCCTACTTCTCATGTTAAAGGATGATGCGAGAAAGCGATAAAGTGCAAGAAAAATAAAATGAAACGGAATCAATACCAAACGGATGATGATCCGTAAACTAAAGCGAAGAGAGCAAGGAAACTAGGATCCTGCGAGCGAGCTAGCAAAGCAAAGGCAAATAGTCAGCACACCGATTAGCCATGAAAGCACACAAAAGTTGACATGCGCGTCGAGCATAATCACAATACACCTGCAAGAGGAACAAGCAAACCAAACAAGCAGATATAAAGTAATAGAAGTGTGTCTCCAAGACGAGAACACGATACGAGTGAATGAGATCGTGTTCCGCAAGTAAAGTGGAACACTCAAGCAATTAGCGTCGGTTGGTGACTATCCAAAAGTCTTACACACTAGCTCACAAGTTAGAGATAACAAAATATCGCAATCGGAATTGCGTTATTGCATTCTAATCTAAAAGAAATTATGAATAACTAATGCAAACATGAAATGAACAACAAAATGTCAAGGGGAAAACAAAGATGAATAAACCACAATCAATCAATGCCAATCATCTCACAAGATAGCACGTTTCACAAGCTTTCCAATGATATAAAGAACGCGCAAATCGGAGTTACGAGTAAAAAGATATGAAAGATTGAAGTTAGGAAGTAAAGGAAGCAAAGGTAGGTCGACCTACTTTCGACCTAGGTCGACCTAACAGGTCCAGAAACGAAAGAAACAGCTCCAGGTCGACCTAAACTCACCCTGGGTCGACCTAACAGTGCCAGAATCGAAAATGAAGGTTTTAGGTCGACCTAAACTCATCCTGGGTCGACCTAACAGTGCCAAATGCCAAAAAATGAATTTTCTCGCAAGGAAACATGATGCCATTCTTCATGAATGTTCAGCATACAAGCAAATATCAAACATGCAATGCTATGAGTTAAGAGCAAACACATTATTCAACAAATTGATTGGTCTTTAAGAGCAAAATTAAACATTCCATCGAACAATTAGTATGCAAGCATTGAATCGTAAGCATTGTGATTATATCATCAAGAGTAATTGTTATTTAACCTCAAATGGCATCAATTTAGCGTAGGCATCATGAATTATCATTCCACAATCAATCATCACATGCTAGAGCTCAAAATTAAGCATAAATGCTTCACACATTCAAATCATCGAACACTTAGCATGCAATTTCTTGGATCATAAGCAACATGAATGTATCATCAAAGACAATTCACCGGTAAGTCTCAAATTCAATCAAATAATCAAGATCAACACGAATCATTCGATCAACAAGCAATTATCATCATCAACTATCTTAGATCCATCATCCACAATCAAAAATCATCATGATCAATGTCGAATTAAGCAACAAAAACAATGATCTAGCAAGGTTTATAGTGAATTTACCGGATCAAACGAAGAAAATGAGATTGGATGAACACGAACACGACGCGAACACGAAGGTATGAGAGAGGGAGATTGACGCGCCCTAGCCTTGGGAGAGAGAGAGAGATTCGAATTCGATGATCAATGAGAGAGGAGATTCTTCACTCTTGTTTTGATGTTCATTTGTTCTTGAGATTTGATCTTGAATTGATGAAGATTGATGAAGGTTTTGTGAGTTTTTGTGGTTTTGATCCAAGAAAATTGAGAGAGAATTGAGAGAAAGTGTTTTTGATCTTTTGGGTGAAATTGAAGTTATGAGAGTCCTCCCCTGATTTGTGAAGAGCAAAAAGTTTATATATCGTCAACGTGAAATATCCAAATTGCCCTCGGTGCGTCTTATTTTGGCTCGTTTTTAAGGAAACTCGGTTCGGCTCTGAATTCCGGAACGCAAACCAATGCCACTGCGAAGATGACCAAATTCGGGACTCGTTGCCGCGAGAATCGTCTCAATCTGATAAGCGATGAAGAAAATACGCCCGTTTGAATGACAAGAAACGCCGATTCATCTGGCGCGACTGTGCAGAATTTTGTGCGTACTGCTCAAAGAACTCGATAAAACTCCATCTTCGGCTAAAAATATGAACAGGCGTGTGTGACGGAGAATCGAAGCTAACGAAATTTCTGAGAGAATACCATCGGAGTGGACTTCATACGATAAAAATCGAAGAAGTTATGAATTTTCGAACTAGGCGCGACATACCCGAAAACACACTTTTACCGAAAGATTACGGCGTTCAATAAAATGCTGGGAGTTTTCGGTGCATAATCAGCCTTCAGTCCGAACACATGAAATCTTGGTAATGACGGTACAGAGCTCCAGTTAAATTTTCAAGCGAATCTGACTAGCGGATTAGGAGATATGAATTTTCCGAGATCCGAAACCCTACATTCAGCACTCTTTTTCACCGTGAAACCTCAAGTATTCTGCAAATCTGACAACCTTCCTCAAAGAACTGGCTCCCGAGCCGAACACGAAAGTTGTAGATATCGTCGAAACAGTCGGGACCGCGCCGGAATTCAGCTCATATCACTTTCAGAATAAGATTTGTGAATTTTCTCGTATTTCCACTGTTTGAACCATATTTCACTCCGTTCCTTCTTAAACCCACGGAAACTCTTGATTATTTTTCTTCAATTTTCGAACGAAGAAATAAACATCGTTAATAACTTATAGCTCAAATTAAGAGGGCAAATTTTGGGGTGCAACACTCTATTGGCATGAGCTATGATAAGATACATGTCTGTCCAAACGATTGCGTTTTGTTTTAAAATGAGTATGCATCGTTAAATGAGTGTCCTAAATGCGGTGTCTCTCGATATAAGAAAAATTTGTCTCCAGCAAAAGTCTTATGCTATTTTCCTATAATTCCGAGATTTAGACGCATGTATCATAGTGAAACTGATTCAAGACCCCTGACTTGGCATGCACATGAAAGAATTATTGATGGAAAGTTTCGACATCCGGCATATTCACCACGGTGGATGAAAATTGATAATGAGTATCTGGAAAGTTTCGACATCCGGCATATTCACCATGGTATTCAGAGTATTTCGCATAGCACATGGCCTGTGATTATTATGATTTATAACCTACCTTCATGGCTATGTATGAAGCGTAAGTACATGATGTTATCTATGTTAATTTCTGGGCCCAAACAACCAGGGAATGACATAGACGTCACCTTCACACCCTTAATCGAATATTTAAAGTTTTTGTGGGAGAACGGTGTGGAGGTTTATGATGGGTATAGGAAAGAAAGTTTCAACTTGAGAGCGATGTTGTTTGGAACAATTAATGATTTTCCAACATACAGAAGCCTATCAGGGTACCTGCATGATTTTATAATTTACCTAAGTTATATGATTTTTAGGTACCTGCTTAAGAGTCACAACAAGTAAGCCAGAAAATTAGTAGCGTACCCAACAAGAAAGGGGATCTTCCAAGAACCGTGGCAAGAAAAGCTTTTGTACCCCGACTCCGGATGTGTCTTGAAACACTTGCGGGGACATCATATTTGAATGGTGTTATTCGTCAAATGGATATGGAGGAAGGTATCTTTGGTTTTTCTTACTCCGAAACAATTGCAAAAGAGGAAATGAACAGATTTTTCAGCATGCAGAATTAGGCATCGTTGTTGTACACTCATACATCTGGTAAAGCAATCAATCTATTATTTAATTAGTCGAACAATTTATTTACACATTTCAATGAAAATAGTCTAATGTTTATTATGTTTTTATTTAAGGTTCTTGTATGAAAAATTGATGTGCGGGAATCAATTGTCAAACAGATTCCATTTCGTGTCTGCCTCCCGTGTCAACGGAGCGTCAATTGTTAAGGATCCATATTCAGTAAGATATCACTTAGTTGAGAGATATCACATAAAGCTTGTATCTTTTACCGTATAATATTATTTCTGTAGGGTTAGTACTTCATTCTAAGTTCATTCTAATCTTTTGTATTGAAAATTTCCATCTAAACTTTTGTTTTAATTTATAGGCATCACTGGTTGTTGGTTTCTATTGATTCTTTCAAAGAAGTGGTGTATTATCTGAATTCGGTAGATGGTGATTGGACAAATTATCCAGATATGAAGTTAATGATTGATACGTATGTGAGATTGTTCTAAATATTCGTGTGTATTTTTATATTTAATTATTTATGTGAGATTGTTCTAAATATAAGTTTTTATTTTGTTAGATCAATACAAGTATTTCTCTCTCAAAGAGAAGCTCGAGTATCACGGTATAGATCAAGCAAAATTACATGGATCAAAGTTAAGGTACATTAATTTTCACAACTTTGCTTATAATAGTGATGCTACTTGATTAAACAAGACAACTATACATTCTTATTTGTTTTTCTATGTAGTGTGATCGTCATCGTAACGGTATAGATTGCAGATACTTTGTTATGAGATTTATGAAAGAAATCCTTCATTTGAATCGAATAGAGATTCCAATCACGGTATGGATTTATAACTTACGATTTATTTAATATTTATCGGATATTTCATATAATTTATTATTTTTAACTATCATGCATATTATGTTTTGTTATGTAGTACTTTGATGAATATAAGTGTGCTCATTACACGAAAAATAAATTGAAAGAAATCAAGGAGGAATTGTGTGAATACTTTATTGAGAAAAGAATCATACAAGGTATTGGAAATTGAAAGTTGTTATGAAAAATTAGGTTTAATTGTGTTGGAGCCAAGTTAGTTTAATTGACCGTGTTGTTCTGTTCATACCTTGCAGGACCTTTAATTGTGTCGGAGCCAAGTTAGTTTAATTGACTGTGTTGTTCTGTTCATACTTTGTAGGACCAGGACTGTCCGCTCGTCGGATTTTGGCGATTTCGGGCTGATTTAGTTATTGTTAGGGCCAATTTTGTTAGGGCTGATTTAATTATTGTTAGGGATGAATTTGTTATTGTTAGGGCTGATTTTGGTTCTGTTGCAAACATGTGAATTGAATTATAATGATGTATATATTTTGAATTATAATGGTATATAATGGTATTATAATGGTATATAATGCTTTTATTTTGGTATATAACGACTTCTTTGTTGAAATAAAGGCTCGTTGAAATGTAAGGCTTGAATTACAGGTTTATGGGATTATTCCCAAAAATATGCTTTCTAAAAAAGAAATAATAGGCAACGCTTTTACATAAAAAACGCTTAAAATGTCATTTTTTACGTGAAGCAAAGAAAGCGCTTTTTTAAAAAAGCACTGCCTATAGTACACAATATAAAGCGCTTTTTTTTCTTCTGAAAAAGCGCTGCCTAAAAATGCCAACAGAAAGCATAAAAGTCTAGACAAAGCGCTGCTAAAGGCCTACTTTAGAAAGCGCTTTTCTAGGATAAAGCGCTGCTACAGACCTAGTTTAGAAAGCGCTTTTCAAGGAAAAAGCGCTGCCTAAAGTATACATAAGGCATCACTTTTGCGTAAAAAAAGCGTTGTCTACACCTACAGCAGCGCCACCATAGGCAGCGCTTTTAAGTGCTGCTAAAGGCCAAAAAAAGCGCCTTCTTTTCCCTTTTTTGCCGTAGTGAAAGTTGGGATTTGTTCATTTCAACATTTAGCTAGTGACAACCGCTCAGACAATAAACTAGTGGGATCAAGGAGGATTTTCATATACAAAGACTTGGAGTAGGTTATTATGGATAACAAGGCTATTGGATCAAGATCATTAAGGGTCTTGTGTTTATTAGCAGTTTGATTATTTGCATCAACAGAGGAAACTACGGTGTGATATTTCATTGCAATAAAAATGCTTGTATCAAAGGTATCAAATAGTGGAAGATCGTGATTATTTCGTGATGGTTTTAACACCATTGAAGAGTGGAGCAGGAGGAGCGAGGACGAACGCCGTACCACTATATATCTCTGTTTATCTTTTCTTTCTTCCCTTATCTCCATTAATTTTCTGCATTCATTACTATAACTATAGGCTTATTACATCATTTGTATTTTATTTAGGTTAGAATTTGTTTATAGTGATTTAATGTGTAAGCTTAAAATTTCCTTATCTCGTGATTTAATGATTTTGTTGGATTAATTTATTGAGATGCTTCCAAACTCTCTTAGTGTTGTGTTTTGCTTCTGCATATTTTAAAATATCTGATTTTGTTTTATGTGACCTAAAATGTTTTTGGGATTGTCTTTTAAGGGATAGGCTTGTTCAACCCCCCCTTTTTCTTGACATGTTTGTGTCCATATTCTCACCTAACAATAACTTTTCAAAAATGATCCCAAACGATTCAGTTCTACTTCAAATCAGACTATGACACGGATGTCGGTCAAGGATACTTAAGGCTTACCTCGACTCTTCTAGGGCTCGGCTAAGCCTTGGGGGCAACTATTTTAGACCAACCAAAGACCCAATTGGCAAAATGCCCAATTTGTCTCAAGCCCACTCTACTCGACCCAACATATAAAAATAGTTCACATGCGATAAGAAGGTACACAATCTCTGATATTCAATTTCACTATACTAATCCTGAACCATGAACAACCTTGAACGTTGGAGTTCTAACCATGCAAATCCACCCCGCGCCACCGTAACAAAGATCGGAGCCACTGTTCAAGAACAGCGGTTATCAAACTCTCATCATTTTTTATTCCTCCGCGGAGCTTAAGCATCTATTTGTTGTTCTCGCACTAAGCAATTACAAAGAATTTTTGATAAAATTTCAAATAAAAATTTAGTTTGAATAGTTATTTTTAGTCGTTTATTTTAGATATTTCATTATTTAATTTTAAATTTTGGGGATATTAAAATTTTATAAAATCACTTAAATTCAAAGTTATTTCAACTAGCTTTTCGCAAAAATTATTTTTGAAATACCACTTTTTGATAAAATTGCGGTTTTGACTATATTTTGATCTTCAATAATGTATGTTTATATTATAAGATTTCAAAATAAGTCTTTTAATTTATAAAATACGAATTTGAAAAAACTTTTAATATTTCAAAAAAATATTTTATAAAAATCATATTGTTTTTTAAAGTTAAACAAACAGCCCCCCCCCCCCCCCCCCCCCCCCCCAAACTTTCACCTATGTAAAACCATAAACCAACACCCATTATCTTCATTTTCGTTTAAGGATGCTCAAATTTGGGTCAATCCGATTCTTCTTGTCTGCCCTTACTGATAACTGTGAGCTTCGAGGCTCAAACCTAGATGGAGATGCCCAACCTAATAATCATGGTTTTAAATTCGGTCTGCAATTGCAATTGTGACCACAATATAACTAATGTGTTAGTCTCTACAACTTCATCGGACTATAATTGTGGTGTGATTTAAGATCACGCATACAACCATATTATAAACCATATCAAATAATCTTGACCATGTTTGTTTAGCTATTTTATTCAAAACTCAACATTTGAGAATATCAAAACTCGTTTTTCTTTTAATATAATAAAAATTCATAACTTTAATTGTTTCTTAACTGTGTATTTCAAACACCTTCCGATCAAAATTAACGTTGCAACGGTCACGATGTGCGTAACAACAACCGCGATAAACACAATCGCAACTACATACATATACATAAATTGCAATAACCAAAATCGCAATCCCATACATCAACCACAATTTAAAAGCATATGCTAATAATATTTGAAAAAAATCAAATGCAACCACTAACTCTGAAATACATTTTCAACTTGTTACATCATCAAGGATAAAAAACTCTTATGTTCAATAAGTCCTTTCTGTAATTGACTCTATCAATAACTTGAAGCGCGGGTGACAAGTTATTCATTAGAGGAATTAGTAGCATGTAGTTAAATATTAATTGAACAAGCATCTTATACAAATTCAAAAAGACATTTTTACTAGGTCTTTAAATGTATTTTATATGTAAATATATGGAATATTTCAATGCTTAAACTTCTTATAAATAGACTCTCTCTATGTCTCCAAAATATCACCATTCATAAACATACAGAAGCAAATATACAACAAACAAACAAAGAGAGCAATATGAAGAATAGTTACTTGATTTTTACAGCCTTCTTAGCCTTAGCATCCTGTGCCTTAGCATTTGATCCCAGCCCTCTACAAGACTTTTGTGTAGCTATCAATGACACCAAGAATGCTGGTATGTATATATAATAATGTTTTTTCTTTTCATTACCGAAATAATTAGTATTTTTCTACTATGATAGCTATGGTTAAGCCCTTGAAATTTATCACAGTCAATCAATTTAATAGCTCATATTTGATTTAATTTGTAGTATTTGTCAATGGAAAATTCTGCAAAGATCCAAAACTTGCCACTGCAAATGATTTCTTTTTCTCAGTGAAAGAAGGAAACACATCAAATTCACTCGGCTCAAAAGTGACACCGGTTGCGGTTAATGAGATATTAGGATTAAATACTCTTGGTATTTCTCTTGCTCGCATTGACTTTGCACCTAGGGGACTAAATCCTCCACATACTCATCCAAGAGGCACTGAGATTCTTATAGTTTTGGAGGGTACTCTCTATGTTGGTTTTGTTACTTCTAACCCAGAAAACCGTCTCATCACAAAAGTACTCAACAAAGGAGATGTATTCGTGTTCCCTATTGGTCTGATTCACTTTCAATTGAATGTGGGATATGGAAATGCGGTTGCCATTGGTGGACTTAGTAGTCAGAATCCAGGAGTTATCACAATTGCGAATGCTGTATTTGGATCTAATCCAAAAATTTCTTCAGAAGTTCTCACAAAGGCTTTTCAAGTGGACAATAAGATTGTTGACAATCTTCAGAAGCAATTTTGGTTTGACAATAACTAGAATTGTAAGTTGTGATATGTGCTTGTAGTACTTAATTTATCTGAATTATTGTTAGTTTTATTTTTTGACATAGTGTGATATTTATTTTAAGACTATACGAAAATAAAATGTAAGGTAGGATGTACCTTGTATTCATATTTGAATCATTTGAATAAAAAAGTTTGCTTTCAATATTATATCTGTAGAATTTTTTATTTTTTTTATAGAAAACAATCTCATTCATTAGATGAAAAAGAGAGAGTATAAATATAGAGAAAAAAAATATGTTAGGACATTTTTCATCTACACATTGACAACATCACTAATAATTAAGACTAACAAGCTATGAACATTAAAAAGCTTTGAGAGGATAGAAACCGAAAGGAATGTACCAAACCAAAACTTTAATCCAATCAACCTAGCAAAGTTCTTCCACAAGAGACATGTGAGTTTTGGAACTCCAATCTTTAAATCTATTCAATTACGGATCATATCTTTAGCTTTGACATTAGCTTTATCACGCTCAAATCGATTATTCGATTTCACAATATTGATTAATCTCACAACTAGTGAATGAAACAATTGTTGACTAAAAAGAGGAGTTTGATTTGCCACATCCCTAGTAAGATTCTTACTCCAAAACATATTTCCTTCGTCCAATCTTCTTTGAGGCATTTCATAAAATACCTTGAGCACAAGTTTAAAACAACACAAGCCTAATAACAACAGACCCAACAAAACAAACCAAACAAGAAAAAATAGAACCCACAACAAAACAAGTGTAATAAAATAAACTAATACATGAACACACACACACATACACACACATAAAATTTGGGCTTCCTTATCTTCCGGTGGTGGCGGCTCCGGTGGAGGTGATTTTGGAGTTGCAAACGATTGATGGTTGGTGGTGGAGAGGAGGAGGAGCTTGATGGAGGTTGGAGGAAGAAGCATGTATGGATCTAACATGAGTGAGGGTTTTAAAGGAATGAAAAGAGAGGAGGAAAATCTTACAATGGGGGAGGAACCTCCATTAAAGAGGAGATGACCACCATAATGGTGGTGAATAGTTTCCATGAAGGAGGAGGAACCCCTACAAGAGGGAAGGTGACACCCATCAAAAGAGGGGAACATGGGGAATCCTAAGTTTAGAGAGAGGAGAGAGCTTCTCTCTCTAAGCATCTTATATATTATAAAATATAAAAAATATGTGGTTTGAACTGTATGTTATCCATCAAGAGAAGAGTTTAATTATACTCCATATAAGACTTTGGTGAAGTCAAGTACAAGTTGTTTGTAAGGTGGAGTTGAAAGTTGTTCAACTTTGGTGAAGTCGTGTAAAGACTTTTCATGGACAAACACTACGCCAAAAATGGGAAAGGCAGCACACCATAGACAACGCTTCTTTCATGAAGTGCTGCTATAAGTTAAAAAAATTTAAGTTATATACTAAATTAATAAAAAGCGCTGCTAAATACATTGTTAAGAAAACCCTTTCTTGAAAATGCTGTTAAAGGGCATACGTTAGAAAGCGCTGCTAAAGGGAATAGATTAGAAAGCGCTTTATTAAAAAAAGCGTTGCCTTTTGTCATTAAATCTAAATTCTAAAATTAAAACACTAGCAAAACACGATACTTTATGCAACTCACCTCTGTTCTGCAACAGTGCTCACCGTTTTCACCTCCGTTCATGACCGTTCTGCTCCGTTCACGGCTGTTCTGCAACTGTTCTCATTGATTTCATAGTTTTCACCTCCGTTCACGTTTGTTAACCTCCTTTCACCTCCGTTCACGGTAGTTCTAGCAACTATTCACCCTCGTTCATGGTGTTCTGCAACTGTTCACGGCCTTCTCCTTCTCCGCCTCCTCGCTTATCACCGTCATTGCATTGTCGAATTCAGTTTCCTCTTTCTAAGGTAACATACTTAATGCATTATATTATTTTATGTAGGAATTTCATTTTATTCTGGCTTACGTTTTCGATTTTCTCCATGAACGTTTTGTATCATTTTAAGGGTTTAGTAAGACATTTATATTTTCGTATCTATTTTCTCCATGAACGTTTTCTCCATGTCATTGTGTTTTGTTTGGATGATTTTATTGTAATTTTTTGGTAGATTAGGTCATATTTGAATTGCTTCAATTGTTACTTCTCATATGAAATGTGGGAAACTGGTATTCCCACCTCATTGTTTTCCTGTACCAAACACCCTACGGAATAGCTGAAAATCAAGTGTCTAACCGAAACATAGACCCAAATAATAGTTTAAGAAAATAAAATATATAGGTCCTTTGATTGAATCAGTTTGAAAGTGGTATCATTTTATTTGATTTTATGAGTAGCATGATATGTTGAATTGTCAAGGAACCGATTTTGTGTTGAACTTCTTGTAACTCATTTTGAAGTGTGAAGTTTGGTACTGATTGTTGTTTCTTTTGCGTATGTCATTAGTTTATTTGAATGGTTTTGATGAAAGGTTAATGCTATTGCTACGATTATTCCTATTGAAGCTAATCGAGAAACCTTTGAGGCTATTCTATGTGTAAGTGTTTAGTCGCGTTTTAATTTAATTGAAATTGTTAGTGAAGTAAGGTTCCTTTATGATTGTTGGTGATTACAAGAAAAGAAGTAGGTTGGCTTATATTCATTCAACTATTAACTCTTTAGCTAGGCCATCACCATGTGATGTAGGATCATTCTACATTCAAGTTCATAAAATTTATGGTCAAGCAATCTCATGTATACTTCTGGTATATAATATAAGCTATCAGATATTACAACGTATAGCAACTCGCTTTTGCTTTGAATAGTTCACAACCAAATGCAACTGGTTGTGATTCATTTCATCATTTCTATGTTGATTGGCATGGTTCCCTCTTTCAAGATATGGGATCTATCATATATTACTTTACAAAGACAGTGAATAATTAGTTATTTGAGTCCATCATTTAACTCGCGTTTTAATTTCAATTGGAATTGTGAGTGAAGTGAGGATTCCGTGATGGTTTAATGTCAATGTCGTGTTTATTCGCGTAGATTATGACTGAGAAACCATTCGGGAAAGCCATGTTGTCTTTATCATCGCATTAAATTTAATTAAAAAAGTGTGCTTCGTTCTTGCTTGTGTTGAATTCGTTCGACTTAGAATATTTTGGTCATTTGAGTCAGTTCCGAACGAAACTTGTATATCACACTTATTTGTTAATTCATTTTGAATCCATTTGAAATTAATTTCATGATTCGAACCAATTGGAATTAATGATCGTATTCTTGATGTGGTTGGTTTGAATTGTTGGGTTTTAATGTAATGAAGTTGTGCCCTTATGTGGTGTCAAGTCTCACTCCTGAGCTTTTAAGCAAAGAGTTGAGTATTGTTCTTGGTTGAAGCTTTTAAGCAAGACTAAGTATTTTGTATTGGAAGTGTAATCTTCTGGTTTAGTTATTTTGATACAGTCACTGGGATTGGGATTGTTTTATCATTGAGGTGATTGATTTTAGGAAGTGAGAGGGGGATCGTATCTAGAGGGCTCTAGGTAGAAGTTTCACAGGATAAGAATTAGGCGAGCAGTTGTAAATTGGGATTGTTTAGGCTTTGAACTAATACTATCATAGTGAATTTCCTTCTTGGTTTGGTAGCCCTAGAGTAGGTAACGGTTTACCAAATTGCGTTAACAATTATCTGCGTGATTTATCATTCTGCAATTTATTTTTGCATAAGTTACAATTTTGATATATTGGTTATGTCTGTCAACAGATGTTGTAACATCTATGTTGACATTATTTTCTGATGTTGGGACATCAATATTAACATGTTTAAAAGTGCCAGAATTTCAAATACCATGAAATTTGCAAGGACTATTGTCACTTAGTCCAACGACTCCACCTAATTTTATATCCTTAGTCTTAAAATATTCTTTACAAGGCTACAAGTGATATGAACATCATGAGTCCGTGACATAACTCTTTTTTATCTCTAAAATTGCCAATACTAGCGCACAACACTTTCATAATCTTCCTTATTTTAAGAAGCTATAATTTAAACAAAATCATTCCTATCGTTTTTTTTGAAAAAAATTCTTGAAGTGACCGTTTTTTTTACAAATGAGGCGTTTTAACCCTGACTTATCAAAACCCTTGGATTTATGCTTCCACCCATTCCTCTTGAAATACTTAAGGCTTTACCACTATGACCACTCTTCAAATCTTTCATCTTTAGTAGCTTCTTGGATCTTACAGTCGCTTGGACTTCATCTAAGGTGATAATATCTTCCTTTTCATAAAGAAGAGAATCTTTGAAGTGATCGTAGGATTTGGATAATTAGATTAACAAGATTAGATCCTTGTCCACATCATAAAAATTCACCTAAACATTTTCCATGTCATCAATGATATTCTGTCAATTTCTCCGTAATGGATTTGTTATATACCATTCAATGTGAGAATAGTTATTATTTTAGACACAATCTATGAGCCAAGTACTTATCATATATAATGTTTTAAGCTTGTTCCTTATCAAAGCCACAATATTCTCCCTAGAAACATCCCTTTAGACATTATCCATGAGGAACAAGATAATGGAATTCTTGGGCTTATCCACCATCCCATTCGTTTTTGCTTATGTTAGGAGTGCGGAAATTCAATGCTCCCCCTTCAGGACTTTTACATGCCTCTGTTGAGATAAGATTGCTTGTATATTCACCTTCGACAATCCAAAATCATTGTCTTTAGAAAATATCTTGATGCCCCATTTAAAATCCATGATGCTCACTGTAACACCCCATTTCTACCCGGCAATTATAATGCGGAAAATATCAGAGTATTTAAAAATTTCTCGACAAACAAATGAGGCGTCACATATTCACTTCAACAATAAATCACTTCATCGCATTTAGCGGATACATAGCACTTTCTAAAATAGAATAACTTCTTTTATTAATAAAACAACGGAGTCATGATTCTCAATTTCCGAATCAAGTAACATCTTAATCACATAAACAACATCATATTAATAAAGCAACTTCACTTAACATATCATCCTAATAAACCAGGATAGTCACAATAAACAACAACATCATAAACATTATAAATCGTCCCCCCGAGTGCTACGTATCAGAGCGACAACCGACTCGATTAACGGCAACTAAATCTTCATACTCGAACACCGGCACGTTACCAATATAAAGGAAACGACGAACAAGAGAAAATGGCGAGATATCTAATCATATTAGTGAGCGCATGATAAATTATATATTAGGATCCAGACATATATAGTCATCACATCGCAAGTATTAATATCGCCATACACTTCATACTTTCACCAAATCACAAATCTCACGTACTTTTCATCACACCACAAGTCACGACACTTCATATTCACATCAATTATATATCTCATTCATTTACTTTGTAAGACAAGTCATGATACATCACAAGTATAAATCACAATTCCAATCCCAAAACGTCATAGCATATAAGTCATACATCTAGTCATAAAACATCATATAAACATCTAAACTCAAAACATCACATATACATCTAAACACAAAACATCACATATAAGTCACACCAGACATATTCAGTTAATCGCATTCACAAATATTAATATCATCATACTAATCATAAAATCATCAATTTACATCTTCACATACTTCCATCATTTAACAAATCATGGAATACAATCACGATATAGTCACAAAACGTCATAACTATAAATCACGTAAGGCACATGGGACATGACTCATGTATATGCATGTGGTACCAATCAGAGCTTCAGCCCCCGTCACCAATTGCCCGAATCTGAGGCACAAGGCATAAGCCTTCGTCACTAATTTGCCAATCCAGGCCGTCACAGAGTATGCATATGAAATGTGACTCGACACACGAGACAACACAACATACTCACCACAATCACATATCGTCACGAGGCATAAGCCTATATCACAATCAATTACCATTATACGAGGTAATTCACGTCACCATAATATTTCACCTTCACTTAGTCACAAAATTATCGTCACGAATATATATACGACATCACGTATTACCAATCATCACAAACATCATCATGTTTCGACACATCACGACAAACATATAATTTCAAATATTAACAAAATCATCACAACATCATCATGTTTCAGTATATCACAACAAATCAACACATTGAGTCAATTCACATTAGTCTCATGATTCTCTATAAATTAGTCGTTTGATCAACTCACTAACCCACTATCAACTAACCAAAATCATTCGCCCAATATTCTCTAATTAATTATATATATCCTACGTCACTACCGGTTATCTAAGTTCCGGTTAAATCCTTAATATTCACGACTTTAAAATTTTTAGGGTTATACTCCCAAGTCACTAAAAACATAATTCAAACCGGGTTAATCAGACACAATTTAATTACTTCATCGATTATTCGATTCATTAAGTTAAATTCACTACTTACTATCATACCATAGTTCCTAAGTTAATTACTAAATCCCAAAGTATGATTACGGTCAAATTCTCAAGATACCGTAATTTACCGGCCAACCGAACATTTAATCTAAATTCAAGTTTATTCTAATTAAATAGGTTCATTGAAGATTAATTCAACCATTAATTAATCGACCGTTTAATATCGCAATTCTGACAAAATAACACCACCACGTTAATGTACTAATTAAACTTAGCTGCCACGTCAATTTTCATCAAATTTCGGACAACTAATTATATCGCTTAATTCGGCTATTTCGGTCAAACGGAACTGTTTGCATTTCTTTAATCCTATTATAATGTTTCACTTATATCTCATAAATTGATATCATTAGGCCTTATCCTTACCTATTATATTTTACTACTTTTTCCAAGTAATAACTTAACTATTATCTTCGATTTTTATATTTTACTACTAACATTTCCACATTCATAAAAGGTAGTACATGTTAAAACAGAAAAGCAAGACGCAAAGCAACAAAATAATGATGCAAAAGTGGTTATGGACTCATGCTAATCATCATGTTTTCAAATAGGAAGTAGTTGATCAATGGGCCCTATATAATCAGGTTGTATATAAGAGTCATCTACAATCCTTCACTGAAATACACACTCCCGGACAAATTCTTTTGCAGTTGTAGACGTCAATTTCAATCACAATTGACTGGAAAAAATATTATTCAAACCAACAATGATGTCTAAACGTATCAGCAGCATATAAACATATAAAACATAGAGTGCCGCCCGTCACTACTCGTTCCATCATCATGCTTAACGCAACAGTAACAAACAGCAGCAACAACAACAATAGAGACACACGAAATTTCAAGTTTCGGTAACATTTAAACACAGCACCATCAAAACTAATTTTTAGCTACAATTAACACAAGCAAAAGCAATAAATCTATATACCCAATTCCCACATACAATTGTTCCCCATTATAGAAAGAGAATCCCACCATTACCTTATCAATGGAAGCAACTCAATGGGTCTCTAATTGCATCTTCAATTGACACCATAGATGGAAAATCTTCAAACTCCTTCTTCTTCTCCATAGTCTTGTCTCTTTCTCCTCTATTCTTGTTCTCTTCATTATGACCACTCTCCTCTTTCCAATTCTCTAAAACCCTAATATAAAATCTAATTTGGGCTTGGTTAACACTTCCTCTTCACAACCAATTTTAGGCCCAATAAGTCTAATAACTCCAATTAAATCAAAATATCACTTTTGTTATTATTCCAACAATATTATAAATTCCGACTTGTAAATAATATTATTCTTCGACCGTCCGACTAAAATCTGACTTTTAACTTAATAAATTCAAATACGCTTCTTAAAATAACACCAACAATCCAAATTCGACCAATATATCATATTTCCGGTCTAATCTTAATTACTCAGAAAATTCTCAAAACTTCAAATATTATTCCAATAATATTTCTAATACTGAAAATATCAAAACTCTTGATTAAATATCAATCCGTTATCCCGAACTAATACCGACTAAATCGTCTCAAAATACGAAAAACTTCACTAAACGCTCCGAACGTCTAGATTAAGCGAATAATCGAATTTCTGGGCGTTACACTCACATGCAAATTTAACCCCTTTTTCCCACTGTGGGAGCAACTCGATGTAACATATGCCTATATTTAACCATATCAAGATCTTTTATGTGTAAGACAAAAAACAACGGAAACCAAAATAATTGATGTTAAGTAAAATTAATCAATCTTCTAAATAATATTAAAAAAATCCACGCAACCAAGAATAAGATAAAAGACGAGTACACAAAATATTCTTGCATTGTTTGATTAAACCAGTATAATATGGGGATAGAATACCTCTTTGATTAACTATAATTTGAAAATTGTTAGAAGAGATTACAAGATGAATTGCATGAAGATAGCTTTCAAAGTTCTCATGAACAAATCTTATTTTCTATTCAATTATTTCTCAATCTCTACGACTTTTAATATATGAATCATACAAAACCACAATGTTTAGAAGTGTTTCTCAATTCCCAATCCTCATAGTTATCCCTTAATGTCTGTCAATTTCAAGAACAACGAGTTCTAAAAACTTCTACCCTTATTTATCTAAGTTTTTCTAATAAACTTCCAATGTGTACCAAAAAGCTCTTAACGAGATCTTTGGATATACCTCGTGTGATTCAGCTGACACATAAAAACAATGACAAGATGACATGAACTTGTCTAACTTAACTAAGAAATAATAAGTGTTATAAAATATCTAGCCAACCAAGATCTCAAGAGGTAAAAGAAAAGTTAATAAATCTCTTATTCCTTTCCATAAAAAAAAAAAAAGAAAGAAAGAAGAAATCTCTTATTCCATGTCATGTCCAAACTCAACAAACCATCCACTGATCATGTTTGGGTCTTCAATGCAAATATCTCTTATTCGAATAAATCTTTGTAATTTTTTTTCTTTCTTTTTACTTTCTTTTTTTCTCTTTTCCATTCAAATTTATTGTTCAGTTTGTTTTTACATCAAAATATTTAAATTAAATTATTTCACTTTTAACTAAAGTTTAAATATAACCAATTTTTAAATATATCAAAGGATTAATATTTAAAAAATCAACACTAACTACTAACTCTGTAATACAAATTCAACTTAGTACAACATCATGGACACCCTCTTATGTTAAATTAATCCTCTCTTTAATTGACTATATATATTCATAACTTGACAAGTTATTCATTTGAAGAATTAGTAGCATGTAATTGTTAAATATTAATTGAACATGTATCTTACTAATTCAAAAACACTTTTTTTACTAGGTCTCTAAATGTATTTTATAAGTAAATATACGGAATATTTCAATGTCTAAACTTCTTATAAATAGACTCTTCTATGTCTCCAAAATATCACCATTCATAAACATACAGAAGCAAATATACAACAAACAAACAAAGAGAACAATATGAAGAGTAGTTACTTGATTTTTACAGCCTTCATGGCCTTAGCATCCTGTTCCTTAGCATTTGATCCCAGCCCTCTACAAGACTTTTGTGTAGCTATCAATGACACCAAGGATGGTGGTATGCATATATAACAATGTTTTTTCTGTTCATTAGTATTTTTCAGCCATGATAGTTATGGTTAAGCCTTTGAAATTCATTACAGTCAATCAATTTAATCACTCATTTGATTTGATTTGCAGTGTTTGTCAATGGAAAATTCTGCAAAGATCCAAAACTTGCCACTGCAAATGACTTCTTTTTCTCAGTGAAAGAAGGAAACACATCAAATTCACTCGGCTCAAAAGTGACACCGGTTGCGGTTAATGAGATATTAGGATTAAATACTCTTGGTATTTCTCTTGCTCGCATTGACTTTGCACCTAGGGGACTAAATCCTCCACATACTCATCCAAGAGGCACTGAGATTCTTATAGTTTTGGAGGGTACTCTCTATGTTGGTTTTGTTACTTCTAACCCACAAAACCGTCTCATCACAAAAGTACTAAACAAAGGAGATGTGTTTGTGTTCCCTATCGGTCTGATTCACTTTCAATTGAATGTGGGATATGGAAACGCGGTTGCCATTGGTGGACTCAGCAGTCAGAATCCAGGAGTTATCACAATTGCGAATGCTGTATTTGGATCTAATCCAAAAATTTCTTCCGAAGTTCTCACAAAGGCTTTTCAAGTGGACAATAACGTAGTTGACAATCTTCAGAAACAGTTTTGGTTTGACAACAACTAGAGTTATTGCAAGTTGTGATATGTGCTTGTAGGCTTGTAGCAAATTGTGATGTGATATTTATTATAAGACTATAAGAAAATAAAATGTAGGGTAAGATGTACCTTAGAGTGTGTTTGGATGGAGCATTTTAATGAGGGAAAGTAATGTTTTGAGGGAATTTAAAATGATTTGACCAAAATCCATTGTTTGGATACAAAAATGAAGAATTGTTAAAATGATGTAAATTTATGGAGTATTTCATCTAAGTTAAATTTAATCATTTTGAAATGACACCAAAAACCAAAGGATTTGAAATTCCTCTCATGTTCCATAGAATATATTTGTTATTATTATTTCTTCAAATTTTACAAATTGGTCCTCATATTTTTGAAAATTATAAAATTGACCCCAAATTTTTTTTAAAAATTGCAAATTGGTCCTTAATAATTTTTAAATTTTACAATTTGGTCCTTCAAATTTTTAAAAATTGCAATTTGGTCCCTACTTTTTAGTTTTTTAATTTGGTCCAAAAAATTTATATTTTATAAAAAAATACCCAAAAAATCTAACAATGAATTACCTTAATACTTCATCCAAACAAAATAATTTAAAATGAATGGATTTCAATTGAATCATTTGAATTGCTTTGAATTTTAAATTCCCTTAAAATTTCTAATTACCTCATCCAAACACACTCTTATAGTTATTTGAAATCATTTGAATAAAAAATTTATTTTCTATACTATATGTAGCATCTTATTCTTATATATAAAAAATATTCAATAGTAGCATTTGCAACTTTGGAGATAAGTGAAGAATTTCTCGTCGTATCTTTTCTAATTTATATTTATATACAAAATGATAATCCAAAAACCATATAATAGCAATCAGTGCAATATTTATTGAACAAAATTAATTTTCATTGTGTATTTAGATTATTAACTTGTGGGATGTAAACTAGATGTATTCCCCTGTTATATGGACAACAATGTGATATGTATTTTGAATAGAGAACAGTTATCTTATCTGTAAAGATGTCTGTCTTAAGATCTCAAATGATAAAAAAAAAAAAAAAAAAACTTGTTTTGAGATTGTCTAAAATTAGAACGTTTGCAAAGCAGCAAGATAGTTGACGGAGTATTCCCGAGTTGAAAGTTGCAAGGCGGCTCGGCGGCCGACCGGAAAGTCGATGGAAGTGGTGCACAGAGGCATGAAACTCTGGTTGGGAGCAGTGGCGAAGCTAGAAAAGTTATAAAGCCTGGGCAAAAACACATTTTGAGCATTTTTTTAAAAAACTAAAATTTTATTTATTCTTATAACAAAATGATCTAAATAATAATATACCATACAAATTACTCCAAATATGACACATCTAAACAACAACTTGCAGCAGAATAACTTGCAAATTACTGTGATTCAACTATCTCAACCAGAAGCACACGCCAAGCAGTATAATAACTTGCAGAACATGCTTTATCTTGACACCTTTGGATCTTGATTCCTACTACTTTGAAACCTTTTTATCATGATTAATTGTTAAAAAATCAACCCGTCTTCTCCAAATAGCAAGGTTAAGCCATCTGTTTTGGATAAAAAATGCTATATTAAGGATCATCGATGACAATGTGCAACTAAATTTCAAATACTTATACAACAACAACATTATAGGCTACATTAATCACACAATATCATGATAACCTATCTAGTTTCCAACTCACTAACATGTAGGAAATACTTATGATGAGTTAAAAGTATCATAAACATTGTTAATAGAAACATATTTTAAAGTGAAGTTAACACAAAAGCATGGATTGTTCAACATATTTCAAAACAAAACTAGTCATACATGGATTGTTCAGCATGAATTAGAGAGAATGTGCATGAACATGTCATAATCAAGTAATAGAAAACATATAATCTTAACAAATAAAGCCATGTTAGAGACCTAATCATTGATAGGTTAGGACAATAGATCTAGCAACAACTTTATGCAATTTATAATAAATTATTATAACTCAAAGCATCATGAACCATATATGGTGGCTCTTATGTGTAGAGATTTTTCAATTATTGGACCGAATGTGTGTATAATGCATGTACAAATGGAAGGACTTAGGTTTAACAGGTCACAAAATTTCATTTTTTTTCTTACAACTATGCCAAATTTTCCAAACAAACTAAAAAACTAAAAAAAAAACTAATTTTATGGACCAAGACAGTGTTGTTTCAACTTCTACTACTCTCAAACAAAATACAATTTTGAAATTACCCAAGCAAAGAAAGGGGAAAAGAGAAGAACCCATTATTTCAAAGCTCAAGGGTAACTGTTTGACAAAATGGGTAAGAGATAACAAAATCATTTGTAAAAGGGAATAAAAACAGTTGAATCAGGTGAATGAGAAGAGAAAATAAAAAGTGGTATCGTTAGATCTCTGAGTTACAATAAGGGTCACTATATTGGCGGCAGGCCGGCGGCAAAGACAGTGTTACGGTGTTGTTGCTCGGCAGAGGGAGTAAGAGAAAGAGACGGGGGAGTAAGAAAACCCTTTTAATCAATCTGCAATCTCTCTTTCTACAATCTACAAACCCTTTTCCTCTTTTTTTTTTTTTAAAATTGTTTTTCTTTTAAGCATATGGGCTAAAAAAACGTATTGGGCCCGAGCCTGGGCAAGTGCCCACCCTGGCCGGTGTTAATCAGGAAATAATCCTTGTATTTATTGTGAATAATTTACTTTCATAAAATAGAAAATTAGTCATTACGAGTTGTAATTAGTCATTATGAATTGTAATTACCGACACTATCATTAAATATAATAAAGCAAAAGGAGTTATTTGGCAAGTTTGACATTTGTCAATCAATTAGAGTGCTTACCATTTTAAAACTTGCTATTAATAGTAACCTTCCTATAAGTATCTTTAATTATTTTTTAAAATTTTATTTAATTATTTCAATCGTTTCTAACTATATTTTTATTATTTTAATTTTAAATTTATTATTCATTATTAATAATTAATTAATTTAGGCCTTGGAAACAAACAAATTCTCTGCCGATTCTTCTCCCATTTTGGTTTCTTAAAACAAGCGAATCATTGAGAATAACCAAGCCGTTTGTTCACGTCCAAATTGGGGTTCTCAATACAAACCCTAGAATTCCATATGTGAACACAATCAACAACTTTTTCGGTTCACTTTTAAACGGGTTTCTCAGTGCAAACCCTTAAATTCTAATTTCTCTTCTATTAATTTCTAATCATCAATGTCATTTCTTCAATTTTCCAGGTATTTTTTTTTCAATTTCGGTTGATTTTACACTTCCAAGTAATATAAATAGGAACAATTTATTCTCCCATTTCACACTTCTTTCGATTCTTCCAATTGCAGAAACGTTGAAAGCACCGTTTTATATACCAACACACACAACTTCAGGATTCATTTTCTGCTGAATCTCAATGGGATTTCGCAATCGTTGCAGCAGGATTTGTAAGCAATTCTTTTTCACACTTTTTCTGCCATTTGTTAATTTTCTTTGTTTTTAGCTGACTTTGGAAATATGAACAGGTAACAAGTTTAACAAGGATGAAGATTGAGTTAAGTTTACTGATAACCTTTTGGAAAAACTATAACTTCACTTTTTCAAGTTACATGTTTAAATATATGATTTCTATTGTTCGAATTGATTTTGGTTTTCTTAAATTCAATTACAAATTTAGTTACAAGTAATGTATATAAATTGTGGGGTGGTATTATGTGAGTATTAGCAACAATTATGGTTAATCTGATAAAATATACTAAAAATAGGTGGACTGATTGCAATACTCTTTGAAAAGTGGTTTTTAAGCCGTTTTGATTTTGGATTATGTGATGGAAATTGATTTTGAGGTGTTGCTCTTTGAAAAGTGGTTTTTAAGCCATTTTGATTTTGGATTATGTGATGGAAATTGATTTTGAGGTGTTGTTACAGATACTTGCAGCTGCTTGGTTATCAAACAATAAAAAAGCAGTGGAAGATTGGGTTGAACATGTTCTTGGAAGTAGCTTTGTTGAAGCTCAAAAGAAGTATCAAAGTACTCGAGTTAACACTTCTTCTGTCACCATAAATTTGGTTTTGGGAACTACATATAATCTCAATGGATTTAAATCTCAGGTCCAGTTATATTAGCTATTTCTAAAACAAAACTAAAAGTGAACATCTCATTAGACCAACATGGTAAGTTGAACAAGCTTCTCATTGGACCAATATGGTAAGTTGAACATATAAGTGATCTTTTATCAAATCATATTGATGGGTTTCCTTTCTTTTCCACTTCTTTTCTAGATCAATTTGAGTTGGAATATTTATCAATCACTTATTTTAAGGTGTAATTTTTTTAATAAGCCCCAAATCAGTCCCTGCATCTAATCTTATGCATCCTAGCAGCCTCATAAGCACCCTTATACGTTTTTGAGCAATTGTAAATTTTTATACATGCTGCATTTTATAATTTATTTCAATTTGATCCTATAAGTTTCTGAGCAATACTGTGATCTTTTGCTTGCGTAACAAATTATTGTAGAATGTATGGTTCTATGTTCTAACAAAATATAACCAACTTTCTACTATTCGAAGTGGCATAGTTTATAGCCTTTTGGGAAATTTGTTGATTTTGTTTTACTTTAAAAACAAGTACAATCCAAATTATTGATTTAAACATTTCATGGATAACACAATGCCCTCCGCTATTGCTTGACACTTGAATGTCGTACGAAAGTTTATCAATAGGCTTCAAAGAGAATCTAGATCTGGCTGGAACTGAATTGTTAAATAATAAAGGAGAAGCTCATATAGTTTTGCAGCATGTTATGTTTTAAGTGGGTTATGTTCCAGCAAGCAAATGCACCTAATTCAATGTTATGTTTTCTCCTTTTAGTTATCCACAAAGTTTTATGCAGTTTATGTTTTAATGGGTTATATTTCTTTATCGTAAACGATAAAATAACAGGTCGATATATTCTTATCACGTGGTTCTGTTTTACAGGATAGTTTAATTTCTTGATAGAGCTATCCTGATCATGTTGATTTCAACATTCGACCTACTTGACTGTTTGTTTTCATAAGATTGTGTCTTGATTGTATTATTGTTTAAATATAAAATGTGTTACTACTTTACAAGAAGAGGTCGATTCTTCAGGAAGTTCAAGCTCGAGATGGAGTTGGATTAGTGAACCGTTCAGTATTTGAAAGGCTGATGCTCATTAAGGTATTTATTAATAGTTAATCTTTTTAAGGTCTAAAGGATTCCAAGGTTGAGATAGCTTTATCTAGATAAATGTTATTCCTTGGCCATGTTAACCTTTTTTCAATTTGTTTTGAAGCCATGTTGTTGAAGATATTGTTGGTGGTTAACCTATTCTTCACTTTGAATCCCTTCATGCTCTTATAAATGGAATACTTTGCAGTTATCTTTATTTACTTCAATAAAGTATTTCATGCATCATTTAATGAAAATTTGATATGTTATTACTGAGAACTTTCTTTGAAGGAATGGAGTAGGAAATAGCGGAAACGCTAAAGTCAAAGTGGACATCTCTATTACACTTGAATCTGGAAAGAACAAAATTGTTCTCTTGAGCTTAATAGATGATAACTTTGTTACTGTAAAAATCAGTTCATATGGAAAGTGACATATCTTTTTCTTTGAGCAGTTATGTTAACTTCATTGTCTGCATAAACTAGAATATGATTTCAATTAACCAATGTTCAATATTTAAAGTAACATGATATAAATATTCGAGAGTGATGTATTGTTAAGCATTATTGTGAGAAATGAGTGAATACTATTGTGTTGAAGAATTTATATATTAGTGGATTATAGAATCTGAGATTTATATGATCTGCCCCTAAAATTTTTTATTCTAATGAATGTTATGCTTAGATTCTACAATTTTACTCTATTTTGTTTTTGTCCTTTAATTCTAACTAATTTCAAATGTGTAAAAGACTTAATAAATTTATAATGTAATCTTTATTCAATATAAATAGAAGTCTGAAGTTCCATGCAACTTATAAATCTACTTTCACTTCTAACTTACCATTCTACCCATCCCAATTTCTGAATTTATTTTTTTACTAATTTGTAAAACAAATTTACTGTAAAACTTTTGATCTCCTAAGAAACAGTAATCACAAAAAGTTGTTGTTGACACAATTAGTATAAAATATTATTATAATATCATGAAATGCAACTAATAATAATTATTAGTATATTTGTATAATGAGTATATTTTATAAGCATTATTAGACAGTGTAAGGCAAATTAATGTCATACAATGACATGTTCTATTTCTCTGTCTTTTGGATCCAAAAGATTTACTAAAAGGCCAAATATCAATTTCAGTAAAATGTTAAAACCAATAGTATCTTAGAAAATACAATTGTTCAAGTATACAATAATATTTTTTGGCAGCAGTCTTCATTGATAAACTTTTCATGATTTTCATAGTACTGCAACCATTTACTTTGCAACTTATGATTTTGGGATAAAAATAGATATGTCCTCTTGACACTTGGCTTTTAACTTTGGATCAATATTTAGTCCATACCTCATGCTTTTGATATATCATCAGTTTCCACAATATTTACCAATGGAACAAGATGGAAAAAAGAATCAACAACCTAACGATTAAATTAATTAAAATAGAATAGATGACATGTAAAATTTTATTTAACTAAAGACACTATTAAATTAAATTGATCTCTTATTTATTTTGTTTACTCATAATTAAATATTATTAAAATATTCACAATCAAATATCATATCTAGAAAATAATAATTAAAAATAAAATAACAAATATACGTAGGAAATTAATAACTTAGTTACATATTGAATCATTATAATAGTATGAGTGTCAAATAAAAAATAGTATCTTAGAAAACTAAATAGGAAAATTTCTAGAACTTTTGCTTTAAAAAAATTAATGCTTTTATTTTTACCACAAAAAATCATAATTGTTTTATTTAATTCTAACATAAAAATTGATGATAGAAAAACTTAAAATCATTAAAAATTATATCAATCCACTTCTGTAATACATAATAACCTCAACTAATCTAGGGTTCTAAAAAAACTTTTTTTAAAAAATTATTATTTTGAGAAACTAATTTTAAATTATTTAAAACCTTTTTATTTGACATTTTAAATCTTAAAAATTATTTCAAACATGGAATAATAAAACTAAGTTGTTTTACAAAAACTAAATCTCTTCAAATCATAAGATACTATAAATAATTAAACTTTTAATTTCCTTAATTTGATTCTAATCTTTATCATTTTATTCACAAAAATCTATAAATATATAAATTTTCTAAATTAAAATTGATTTCATATAGATTGTTTCTCAGAAATGAAGGTCGTCTTTAAAATGAGATCTTATTTATTTATTTCGTATCGAGCAACTTTAAAAAAGATTTTCGTTTTAATTTCTTAATTGATATTATATATTTAAAGACTACATGATTTTTTTGGTAACTTACAAAAAAATTAACAAAATCTATTCTTTTTAAATTAGCATCATAATTAAAAAATAAAAAATTGTTTTATAGGTAAATAAATTAAATTTTTAAGTAATAAATATTTTTATAAATAAAATATAGTTTACTATTGATAAAAAAAATTTGTGTGCAACTAATAACAAAGATAGATTATAATGTTAATATAACTTTATTGATAAATTATAAGTAATTATAAAATGTTTTTAACATAAAATTTTTTATCCCGTGCCTCGCACGGGTAGATATACTAGTTATATATAGTATCAAATACAATGAGAAAGGCATCAAGCAGATTTTACTGACATGGTACCAGAAGGTTCGATCAAACCTAAATCTTGTTACCTTGGCTAAACAGCGACACCCCACTGGGTCGCCCTCGAAATCTTGTAATCTTGTTCCTTGAATCTCGTTCCTCGTTGGTGCTCCCGAAATCTTGTTTCTCGTTGGTGCTCTCGAAATCTTGTTCCTCGGTGGTTTTATTCGAAACAGTTCATCGAAACCTGTAACTGCTTTTGATTATGCGTTTTCGCGTCTCGAGATTTTGTCTTTGCGATTTCCCTTAATGCCTTGCAATCTTGGTCTTATGTTTATCGCAATTGGTTAATGTGATTGCCGATTGCCGATTGTCTGTTGTTGGTATTCTCGGTACTATCAGATTCAAGATTCAGCGGTGATAACTATTGTTATTGTGAAGTTTTCGGTTCGGTGCTAGCGGCAGGGTTACCTTATTGCTAGAGTGTTTGGTTCGGTGCTATTGGCAAGGGTTTACTGTTCGGCAAGTTTTAGTAGGCTTCCCCTATTTTTTTTTGTCTTCACTTTGTTGCACAAAATAAATAGTGTGTTGCAGTAAATTATTTTTCTACGGTATTCAGTCTTAGCAATATATATTGCAAGTTTTATTTAGGTTTATACCATGGCTTCACAAAGAGAAAAAGATAATTTTTGTGTTCGTTTTACCGGTAAAAATTATCCGGCTTGGGAATTTCAGTTTCGAATGTATGTCAAAGGAAAGGGATTATGGAATCACTTGGATGATATCTCTATGGCACCGTTAGAGACAACCAATTTAGATGCCTGAGAAATCAAAGATGCTCAAATTATCACTTAGATTCTCGGTACTATTGATCCTCAGATGATTAATAATTTGCGATCTTTTTCCACTGCTCAAGAAATATGGAACTATTTAAAGCGTATTTATAATCAGGACAATGCGGCCAAGCGTTTCCAGTTAGAGCTCGAGATAGCCAATTACAAACAAGGTAATATGTCAGTTCAAGAATATTACTCTGGTTTTTTGAATTTGTGGACAGAACACTCTGCGATTATACATGTGGATGTTCCCAATAGTTCTCTTGCGGATGTCCAAGAGGTCTACAACACTAGTAGGCGAGATCAATTTCTTATGAAACTTCGTCCAGAATTTGAAGTTGTTAGAGGAGCTTTGCTGAACAGGAATCCCGTTCCTTCTTTAGATACATGTGTTGGTGAACTTCTCCGAGAGGAACAACGTCTTGCTACTCAAGGAACCATGTCTCATGAAGTTGCTGTTTCTGAGCCTACAGTGAATGCATTTGCTGCTCAGAGTAGAGGTAAAAGTCGTGATATGAGACAGGTTCAATGCTTCTCTTGCAAACAATTTGGCCACATTTCCCAAAGTTGTAATAAAAAGTTCTGCAATTATTGCAAGCAGCAAGGTCATATTATATCTGATTGTCCCACACGTCCTCCACGACCAACACAACGTTCAGTGCAGGCACTTCATGCAAATACAAATTCTATAGCTGGCCCTTCTGTTAGTAATGCATCTAATGATGGTACTCTACAACCTGAACTAATTCAACAAATGGTATTTTCTGCTCTTTCGGCATTGGGAATTCAGGGTAAGTCTTCTGATATTTCTCGTCCATGGTTTCTTGATTCTGGTGCATCCAATCATATGACGGGTTCCTCTGAATATTTGCACAATTTACAATCTTATCATGGTAATCAGAAAATTCAAATAGCTGACGGTAATACCATATCTATCACTAAAGTGGGTGATATAAACTCTGATTTTCGGCATGTACTTGTATCACCCGGTCTTGCTTCCAATTTATTGTCTGTTGGCTAATTGGTGGATGAAAATTATAATGTTAATTTTTCTCGTGCTGGTTGTCTTGTGCAGGATCAGGTGTCAGGGAAGGTGATCGCGAAGGGGCCTAAAGTGGGAAGATTGTTTCCCCTTCAGTTTATTTCTACTCATTTATCTCTTGCTTGCAATAACATTTTGAATTCTTATGAGGATTGGCATAGAAAATTGGGTCATCCAAACTCTTTTGTTTTGTCTCATTTATGTAAAACTGGTTTGTTGGGAAATAAAAATGTTATTTCTAATGCCTCTATTTCATGTTCTGTTTGTAAATTGGCTAAAAGTAAAACACTTCCTTTTCCATCTGATGCTCATCGTGCCTCCACTTGTTTTGAGATGATTCATAGTGATGTATGGGGAATGTCTCCTGTAATTTCTCATGCTAACTATAAGTATTTTGTCACATTTATTGATGATTATAGTCGTTTTACTTGGATATATTTTCTCCGTTCTATATTTGAAGTGTTTTCTATGTTTAAGAAGTTTTTTACATATGTTGAAACTCAATTTCAAGCAAGTGTTAAGATTTTTCGCTCCGACTCTGGTGGTGAGTACATGTCTAATAAGTTTCAGGAATACCTTCAACAAAAAGGCATCTTGTCTCAACGATCTTGTCCCAATACCCCTCAACAAAATGGTAAGGCAGAACGGAAGAATCGTCATTTGCTTGATGTAACACGCACCTTACTTCTCCAAGCTTCTGTACCACCCCGATTTTGGGTAGAGGCTTTTTCTACAGCTGTCTTCTTGATCAATCGTCTTCCTTCTACGGTTATTGATCTTGATTCTCCTTTCTTTCGTCTTTTTAAAATTCATCCTGATTATAGTGCTTTACATACTTTTGGATGTGTGTGTTTTGTTCACTTTGCTCCATTTGAAAGGCATAAGCTTAGAGCACAGTCTGTTCAATGTGCATTTTTTGGATATAGTCACTCTCATAAGGGATTTGTGTGTTATGATGTCACTAACCGTCGTTTTCGCATTTCTAGGAATGTGACATTTTGTGATAATCAGTTTATGTTTCCTTGTGTTTCTCCTGCCATTAATGATATTGTTACTCTTCCTACGTTTTCTATTATGCCTCAATCTATAGAATGTTATAAACCAGGTCATGTATATGTCAGAAAACACATACGGCAGGTTCTCACGCCCCTTCCCGATGCTGAACCGCCACCTGATCCAGTACCGGTTGAACCACGACGATTTGGGCGAATATCTCGCGCACCAGATAGATATTCACCAGACAGGTATGATTCTTCACATACTTCTCTGACTGCCACACTCTCTAGCATATCTATTCCTACTTGTTACTCACAGGCTGTTAAAGATGTTAGATGGAGAAAAGCAATGAATGAAGAGCTTCAGGCTCTTCAGGAGAATTTCACATGGGATATTGTCTCTTGTCCTCCTGATGTCAAACCTATAGGTTTCAAATGGGTATATTCTGTGAAATTGAATTCTGACGGGTCCCTCAACCGTTACAAGGCTCGTTTGGTTGCTTTAGGAAACAAGCAAGAATATGGAATTGATTATGATGAGACATTTGCACCGGTTGCCAAAATGACAACTGCTCGCACGATCATCTCTATAGCTGCTTCTAGTGGGTGGTCTCTTCATCAAATGGATGTGAAAAATGCTTTTCTTCATGGTGACCTAACAAAAGATATTTATATGACTCCACCTCAAAGATTATTCTCTTCATCTAAAGGAGTGTGCAAGCTCAAACGCTCCTTATATGGTTTGAAACAGGCACCTATAGCATGGTACGAGAAATTCCGCTCCACTCTACTTGGATTCTCCTTTACTCAGAGTCAGTATGATTCCTCTTTATTTATTCATAGCACATCTACGGGAATTGTTCTGCTTCTTTTGTATGTTGATGATATGGTTATTACTGGTTCTGAGCATGCTTCCATTCAGCAACTTAAGCAACAGTTACAGACCTCATTTCACATGAAAGATCTGGGTAATCTACATTACTTTCTTAGTCTTGAGGTTCATTTTACATCCAAGGGCATATTTCTCCATCAACACAAGTATGCTACAGATTTGATTTCTATGGCCGGTCTCCAATCGGCTAATCCGGTAGATACTCCTCTTGAGGTTAATGTTAAATATCATCGTGATGATGGCGGTTAAGCAATTTTGGTTTGACAATAACTAGAGTTATTGCAAGTTGTGATATCTACTTGTAGTACTTAATTTATGTGAATTATTGTTAGTTTTGTTTTTTGACATAGTGATATTTATTTTAAGACTATACGAAAATAAAATGTAAGGAAGGATGTACCTTATATTCATATTTGAATCATTTGAATAAAAAAGTTTGCTTTCTATATTGTATCTGTAGCATCTTATTCTTAAATATAAAACATATTTAATTTTAGCATTTGCAACTTTTTTGAGAAGTGAAGAATTTCTCATTTTTAACTTGGCTTAAATATAACTATGTGACATTTGGAATTTTGAAAATTTTGCTTGAAGCCAATTATTGGAACTGTTACCTGAAGGCTATATTCAGCGAGCAAGTGTTTGTTGCAGCCTTGAGATAACATGTTCAATACCTAGCTTCAACAATAATTTTAGATAAAAAAAATTTAGTTCTTTATTTTATTAATATAATTGAAAAATAACATATGACGTGGAGAGTTTGTGGAATCTTCATAAAAATGTAGTATGAGGGTTTTACTGGTGAGAATTTGGATAAGTTAGGGGTGAAATCACAAAAAAAAAGTTCTTATAAGAGAAAAATCAAAACTCACTACAATGGCTGAGGCATAATGTATATTTAACCCTTTTAACTTTTATAATTCATACATAGAAATCTGATTTTTTTGAGTTTTTATTTGTGTATCTGGGTGTGTACCTATGTCCTAATGATAATACGTTGTCGTAGTCAAAAATGGATTAGGCATGTCTTTTGATTAGAACGAAATATCTTAAATGACACACCGCTAGAGAAATTTAGGAATTAAAAGTGTTTTTTTTTTTTTTTGACTTCATATCATCCTCATTTAGTCGTAGTGTTTGATATTTAGTCACGTTATCTATTTATTCTAATCTTAGGAATGTTTATTTTCCACTGAAATTTCATTTATAGCAACAATGCAATAAAAATATACTTCAACTTACTTACATTTCCATTACGTGCAAGTTACCGAGTTATAAATATGAAAATATTCAAACTTTACAAATCACCTTCACACAATACAAATATGCCCAATACCATAAAAATTCAACATAGTGTGTGCCTAGAGAGCATACATATGTAATCTTCTTATTACATCTTTAATGAGATATTTATAATACAACAACATTTACTCTATAAAAATTTCTCTATGGTAACCAAACAAGCAAACCTTTATAATTTATCAGAAACACGATATTCTCTTTATCAAAGCAAAACTATTAAGGAAGCTTAGAGGCAACAATGTTACAAGTAGGGGTGGTAAAATGGGTCCGGCCCTTGTCGGGAATTCCCGTTTTGCCCGCACTTTTCTGCAGGGCAGGCTAAAATTTTAGGCTCGCAACCTTTAATATGTGTATCTCGCCTCTTTTTTTTTTGCCGGCTTTTGTGGACACGGGCGTTACATGAAAATTTGCATTCTCCGCCCTCACTTTTTTGCAGGAAGAACCAAGATTTTAGATCCGCATCCTCAACTATGTCCGCCCCGCGCCGCCCCGTTTTTTGCGGGACGGATCTAAACGGGGCGGACATGCTCATGTGCCACCCCTAATTACAAGCTTACAACATGTTGCAATATAAACACATTCATTTTTCTATTTCAAAAATGTTAAGCTCAATGGAAAATAAATGTGTCTCTTGCAAGATGTAGTAAAAATGTTACCCTGGAACTTATTTAATAGTTATGTTTTGATGAAGAGAATATTGTGCTTCTGGTAAATCATATTGGTTTTTTGCTTGTTGGTCACCGTAGAGAAATTTGTATGAAATAAATGTTGATGTATTATAAATGTCGCATTAAGCATATAATAAGAAGATTACATGTCTAGTATATGTGTACTCTTGTTAGAGATATGCATATTATGCATATTTAGAAGTTTGCTGACTAGATAAATATTGTAACTGTTTTCAGTTAGTTAGTTAGTCTACTACTGCTGAGCTGGCACATTGTATATGGCTGTATATATAAGGCTATCTGTACACGTATTCAATCATCTTGTTCACACAATCTGAATCTTATCTTCTTTAAGCTTTTCCTCTTGCTCTTCAATGGAAGGTTCATACACCTTCAACATGGTATCAATCGCCGCCTGATCCAGTGCGCTTCCGCTCCATCCTTGTCTCTCTTTTTTCGCCTTCATCTTCCTCACGTCACTCACCGACCATGGAATCCTCTGATCCAGCCACCTCCGTGGGAAAAGACTCGACGCAAACACAAGATTTCACGTCCACCTTCGGTGTGTCCAAAGCCAACGGTTCCTTTGGTCCCAAGCTCTCGATCAAACTTCAAGAAAACAATTATCTGCTCTGGAATCAACAAGTGGAAGGTGTGATACTCACTCAGAAGATGCACAAAATGGTTGTTAATCCGCAGATTCCGCAGAAGTTTCAATCGGATGCAGATCGTCTCACAGGTACGATTTCCGCTGAGTATGAGTCGTGGCTTGTTAAAGACCAAGCTCTCTTCATCTGGCTACTTTCCACAATTTCTGAATCAGTTCTACCGAGGGTTTTGGCGTGCAAGCATGCTTTTGAGGTTTGGGATAAGATCCACCAGTACTTCAATGCTCAAATGAAGGCAAGAGTTCGCCAGTTGCGTGTTGAGCTCAAATCTACCAAGAAAGGCAACAAGACTATCACTGAATTTGTGTTGAGAATCAAAGCCATTGCTAATTATTTGTTAGCGGTTGGTGATCTCATAACTGAACAAGATCAAATCGACTCAATTTTGAATGGGCTACCGGAGGAGTATAGTCCATTTGTTATGCAAATGTATGGCTGCCCGGTTGCACCAACCTTGTGCGAAGTCGAAGCCCTACTGTATGTGCAAGAAGCAAAATTGGAGAAGTTCCGTCAAGAACTGGCCACCACAAGTGTTGCTGCAAATGTAGCTCACACAAGTCACGAAGCTGAGAGCTCCAGAGGAGCCTACTCAGGTAACAGGGGTCGTAACAACCGATTCATGCGTGGTAGGGGTCGTGGCAGAGTCACAAATTCCACCGGCAATCGTCCTACTTGTCAACTGTGTGGCAAATATGGACACTCAGTTCTGAATTGCTGGCACCGGTTCGATGAAAACTTTGAACCACCTACTACCTCTAATAATCAGACAACTCAACAAAATTCTTCAGGACAAGAAGCCACCAAAGGTGCATCTCAAAACTCTCAATCTGTAGCTATGATGGCAACCACCAACAGGCTTCCGGCAGTCACTCAGGAGTACTCTCTTCCACCGGAGCTGGAATCTCAGGCCTGGTTCGCAGACTCAGGTGCTTCACACCACTTAACTCCCTATGATTCCTTTTTGCATAATAAGAAGCCCTATCTAGGAACTAATAGAGTCTTTGTAGGCAATGGTCAGACTCTAGATATTCAGGTTGTTGGTTCCTCTGTGTTTTATTCAAAACCTTTTCCTAATCATAGTCTTGTCCTCAATAATATCTTACATGTGCCTTTAATCACTAGAAATCTTCTGTCTGTTTCTAAATTCTCATATGATAATAATGTGAGTTTTGAATTCTTGCCTGATAAATGCTATATAAAATCTCAGGCTTCTAAACACATACTTGTAGAAGGCACACTTGATGCCAGTGGACTCTATTGTTTTCCTCAACTCTTGCATCAACTAAAGCAAGCAGGCCCTCAATGTCAGAATAAAGCCTTGAGTCATTCCCTTGGTGTTCAAAGCTATGCTGCTTCTCCTATTAGTTCTACTATTCTTTGTAATTCTAGTAGTACACAAACTTGTAATTCTAGTAGTACACAAACTAGTAATTCTAGTGTACTCTGGCATAATAGACTAGGGCATGCTAATTTCAATTCTGTAGCTCAAGTCCTCAAATTGTGTAATATCTCTGCCTCTAATAAAAATAGCTCTTTTTGCTGCACTACTTGTAATCTTGGTAAGGCACATAGAATCCATGCTCCCTTAACCACCACTGTGTATGCTAATCCTTTTGATGTTATATACACTGACTTATGGGGCCCTTCTCCCTTACCTTCCAGTTCTGGTTATAGATATTACATTGCATTTGTGGATGGTCATACAAAATTTACCTGGCTATATCTACTAAAACAAAAATCTGAAGCTCTAAATGCTTTCAAACTATTCCATGGCTTTGTCAAAACATAGTTTCACACCACCATAAAAGCTGTTCAGTCAGACTTTGGTGGAGAATATAGGCCATTTACTACATTCCTGGCAGACTTGGGTATCACACACAGACTCACCTGCCCTCATACCTCTCATCAGAATGGCATAGTTGAGAGAAAGCATAGGCATATTGTTGAGATGGGGCTCACCCTCTTAGCACACTCCTCCCTTCCATTGACATATTGGGATCACAGTGTCACCACTGCCACACACTTGATTAATAGGCTACCCACTCCTAGTCTGCCTAATCACAGCTCACCTTACTTTGCACTATATGCTAGACAGCCAGACTACAAGACTCTAAAGGTCTTTGGGTGTTCATGCTTCCCATTACTCAGGCCATATAACAAACATAAACTTCAGTTCAGAAGCCAAGAGTGTGTGTACTTAGGTGTGTCTACTCAACACAGGGGTTTTAAATGTCTTAGCAAGGATGGCAAGATTTATGTGTCTAAAGATGTCACATTCAATGAAGAGAAGTTTCCCTTTCCCACACTATTTCCCACTGAAGTGACAAGTGCAAACACTAATGCCCAAAGGTCAATCTCTTGTCCTCACTCAGTACCACTGGTCACTAATCTGCCTCTTGTACCTGGCCCTGCACCATCAGCAGGAGTTTCTTCCAATGGTCAACAACCAGCAGGCAATAGCCCCTCTCTCACTCATGTGTCAGATTCTGCTCAGCTTAGTCCTCAAGCTTATCAGTCTCATCACAGGCTCTCTTCTGTAGTTCCCTTAGACTCTGCAATACTGCCATTGTCCACTGAGTCTTCCCCTGCACATAGCACCTCTGTCCATAGCTCAAAGGTAAATGTATCCTCCTGTCCTCAGGACAATGCCACTCCTGACTCTCTAAACACCTCACTTGTTGTGCCTAATGTCATAGAACATGGAGAACCTATTCTCATAGAGCCTGTCAGTAGTGAACCTCTGAATTCCTCTCATGTGGAACCTAATGCTATAGAGTCAACTTCTCTACCACAATTCTCAAATGAGCTCACTATATCTTCCCCTATTCTTGGATCTGAGTCCTCAAATTCACCCTCTTTTCACTCTTCTCACAGTCCTACTCCATTACTTGTTAATAATCATCCCATGCTCACTAGGGCCAAAACAGGGATGTCTAAACCCAAAGCTCTTATTGCCATGTCCACATCTGAACCCACCAGTGTGAAACAGGCCTTGAATTCTCCTGAATGGGCACATGCTATGACACAAGAGTTTAAAGCTCTACAGGCAAATAATACTTGGACCCTGACTCAGCTCCCTCCTGATAGAAAAGCTGTGGGTTGCAAGTGGGTTTTCAAACTTAAGCAGAATGCAGATGGCACTGTCAACAAACATAAGGCAAGGCTGGTTGCTAAAGGCTTTCATCAAGAGCATGGGTTTGACTTCACAGAAACTTTTTCTCCTGTGGTCAAACCAACAACCATAAGGGTGATTCTCACACTTGCACTAACATATCAATGGGAGATTCAACAAGTGGATGTCAATAATGCTTTCCTAAATGGTGTCCTTCAAGAGGAGGTCTATATGACACAACCTCCAGGGTTTGTTTCTGCTGACAAAACTCTAGTGTGTAAACTCCACAAAGCTCTCTATGGGCTAAAGCAAGCCCCTAGGGCCTGGTATGAGAAGCTCACCCAAGCACTCTTGGAATTTGGCTTTGTTGCTTCAAGGTGTGACACCTCTCTCTTTGTATACTCTAGGCAAGGTATTTCTCTTTATGCCCTAGTATATGTTGATGATATTCTCCTAACTGGGTCCAGTGATACTCTTGTTCATGATCTTATCAATAAACTCCATCATAAGTTTGCCCTGAAAAAGCTTGGCAGGCCTAACTACTTTCTGGGAATTGAAGTTCAGTTTAGAGACAATGGCACTCTTGCTTTGACACAAACCAAGTATATCAAGGATCTACTAGGCAAAGCCAAAATGATCAATGCAAATGGAGTTCCTACTCCTATGATGAGCACCTGCAAGTTGAGTAGACATGGTACAAATCTCTTTTCAGATCCTCACTTATATCGCTCTATAGTAGGAGCCCTTCAATATGTCACACTTACACGACCTGATATAGCCTTTAGTGTCAATAAAGCTTGTCAGTACATGGCTAGCCCGTTGGACACTCATTGGTCTGCAGTAAGAAGAATCCTCAGGTATTTGAGTGGCACTGCCTCTTATGGGCTTGTTCTAGCACCTTCAGTCTCTGGCTCCAAGTTCTCTATCCGTGCCTACAGTGACTCAGATTGGGCCAGTGACCCGGATGATCGAAGATCCACCTCTGGCTCTTGTATCTTCTTTGGTCCTAACTTGGTAGCTTGGAGTTCTAAAAAGCAATCCCTGGTAGCTCGTTCCAGCACTGAGGCGGAGTATCGGGCACTTGCTCATACAACTTCAGAAATGTTGTGGCTGGAATCTCTTCTTGCTGAACTTAACATACCTTTTCATACCCCTGTTCTACTATGTGATAACCTCAGTGCGGTTTTACTATCTCACAACCCGGTTCTTCATGCACGTACCAAGCACATAGAGCTGGATATACACTTTGTACGTGAACGTGTCGTTGCAAAACAAATGCTAATCCAACATGTCCCAGCTTCTGCTCAGATTGCTGATTCATTGACCAAGCCTTTGGGATCTGCTGCTTTTGAACTTTTGCGAGACAAACTCAAGGTCCTGCGGTCTCAGCCCCCTTAAGTTTGAGGGGGGATGTTAGAGATATGCATATTATGCATATTTAGAAGTTTGCTGACTAGATAAATATTGTAACTGTTTTCAGTTAGTTAGTTAGTCTACTACTGCTGAGCTGGCACATTGTATATGGCTGTATATATAAGGCTATCTGTACACGTATTCAATCATCTTGTTCACACAATCTGAATCTTATCTTCTTTAAGCTTTTCCTCTTGCTCTTCAATGGAAGGTTCATACACCTTCAACAACTCTCTAGGCACACATTACCTCTTTTTTTAATGGTATTAGGCATATTTGTTGGGAACTTCTATGGTGAAGTTGTAAAAATGACCGTTTTAAAAAAGTCATTTGAGAACGGATCTAGTATTACATGAGGGTGTGTAATTATCAATCTTTTGATTAATCTAACGGTGAATTTATTATGTTTATTTTATTTATAATAAAGAAAAATTAATCTTCATCTTCAACCTTTAGCCGGGTCTCTTCAACCCGGTTTCAGACCCGCAATAATCATCTTGACCATGACTTAGACATTGCCAAGATGAGTGTGTTCACCATCTTCAATTACATCTCATGAACAAAAAATTGGAAAATCACCAAATCAACTAATTAATTCACAAATTATATACCGTTGGAACCGAAATTTCACCACGATTTCACATATGTATTTAAAATTGCAAAACAAGCCATGAATTTGATAAATCGAAGCAAAAAATTGGCGCAAAACTCGAACACAAACATGTTCGATCCGGCTTGGTTATGAGGTTTTAAGAAAAACTAATTATATAATCGAATTCGTGGTGAAATTACGCTTCTAATGGTGTATTCGTTTGCTTGAAACAATTACGAATAATGATTTTGCCACTTTCGTGTTCTTGAGCTCATGAGTTCTTGAACAAAATATTTGAAAATCATCAAATTAACGAATTAATTCACAAGATGTGAATTTGAAAAATCGAAGCAAAAAAGTGACATGAAACTTGAACGCAGACACTAATGGTGTACAGAATCATGTCCGTGGTAAAATTTTGCTTCTAATGGTGTATCCATTTGCTTAAAACAGTTAAGAATAATGATTTTTCCATTTTTGTGTTCTTGAGTTCAGAAAAGTTCATGGATGTTCTAGATGAATATGAAAATCTGGATTTAGATGTAGAAGATGAAGATTAAAAATTTTGATCGATGGTGTACACGGAAGATACACAATAATGATATGCATCATATAATTCTACGTGGCATTGACTAAGTCACATGGCCGACCCTAGACCAGGGCAAGCAGACCCATAGTCCAGGACCTCAAAAAAAATAGGGCCTCAACTTTTAAAAATGGGTTTTGTAAATTTATACTTTTGTATTAAATAAAATATATTGCATTTTATACTGAAAGTAGCATAGTGGCATAGCCGCTGCATGTCCAATTGCAAGAACAAACACTTCTTTTTGTAATTGTGGGTTCGAACCCTACTGAAATTTGTTGTAATTGTGGGTTCGAACCCTACTGAAATTTGTTTTGGTTTTTGTGGTTTGTTTTGGTTTTTGTGGCAATTTAATTTATTTATTTTTAGATATTACCTCAGTTCACTTTAGCCTTCTTTTGCAATTTAATTTTTAACCTTAGTGGACTTTTAAAATGTATAATTGATGCTTCGTCCCAAATCGGATCCTTAGTACATCTTTAGAATGTATAATTGATGCTCCGCGAACAATTTTTTCATCGGCGACTTGGACATACATTGACTCTCCAATTTATTTCAAGCCATCCTCAAAAAAAATTAAGTCTAATATATGATACATTACCTTGTCTTGAAACATATAAACATATTAATTTTATGGCCTTGTATTGAAAATCTAACCCATCAAATTTTGTCATGTCTACTGGTTTTGTTTCACGTAACACCTTCATTTAAAATTTGTTGAGCCAAAAGATCCTTAATTCTCATATACTTCAATCTAAAATTGTTAGTTCTATCGAACCTTGCCACCTCGAACTTAGCACCGAAGTTAACATTCACCTAATACCATTTGTTAGAAAAATAACTAATAACGAAACAGTATATCGAAACATAAATCACAAACAACGAACACAATATTTGCTCCACAATTCGGCCAAATATGTATATGTCTGTCTCTATAGAGCAACATGTAGTTCTATATTATTATGTAAATGAATTAAGGTTTCTATATTACAAGTGATGTGTATAATACTACAATTCATATTACAAGAATACCATTAAACCATATTGTGGGAGATATTGTTGCGCTCCTCTAGCTTCGATCCCTTTTTCTACAACTATTAGTCATACTTAAATCCATGGGTTAAACCATATTTTGTCCCCTGCATATGGGATGAATCCGAAAAACAACCCTGTAAAAAAAACACAAATTCCATCCCTGTAATTTGTAAATTCCCCTGTTTTGCCTCCTTGCTGGATTTGGTCAACAAAATTGATGATGTAGCAGACCTTAACACTATGCCATCTGTTTTTCTTGTGTATTAACTTGCATTAAAATCAATATATTACATAACTACTATTTATTTTCAAATTGATTTTACATGAAAATTATTATACATGAGTACTATTTATTATTTTTTACATGAGTATTATTTTAATTATGTATTATTTATTTCAAAATGAATATTTTAATATTATATAGTATATATTCCAAAAATTAAAACGTTATTTTACATATTATATATAATTAAATTGAAATTAAACATTATTTTACATAGTTTATTATAAATAAATCTAAAAATTATTAAACAAACATTATTTAAAAACTGAAAATAATAAAATTATAATAAATTGAAAATATAAATAAAATTAAAAGTATTAAACATTCATTATTTTAATTTTATTAATTTATTATTATTAAGTATTTTAATTTGTATTATTAAGTTAAACAATTTAAAATTAAAATTATATATTTATTAGGTATTTTAAATAAATATTGAAGGTATTTTAAATAAATATTGAAGGTATTTTAAATATTGAATGTATTTAAATAAATATATAATAAACTAAAAATAAATATTTAAACTGAAAATTGAATGTATTTTCATAAATATTTAATAAATAAATAAATAACTATAAATATATAATAAACTGAAAATAAATAAATATTTAAATAAATATTGAAGGTATCTATTAAATAAACTAAAAATAAATATTAAACGTAAACTAAAAATTGAATGTATTTTCATTAATATTTTTTAAATTTTTACTTTCCGTTAATAATTTTTTTAAAATAACTATATATTATAAATCAATTAAATTTATATTGGCCAAAAATAAGGTTTAATGCAAAACTGTATTATAAATATAATTGGGGAATGATTATTTCAAACGGGTGCATGTGGTCTAGGGATGGCAACGAGTCGGGTCGGGTGCGGGTTTTACACTATCCAAACTCGCACCCGAAATCGGCACCCGAATCCGAACCCAAACCCAAATACGGTTCGAATGGCAAAACAACACCCATGCCCATACCCACTGGGTTTCGGGTTTTTTCTAAAACCTATTTCTACCTTTCTAAAACATATCAACACACGTGAACTCAACAAATCCAACAATTACCTTTTTCCAAATATTTGAACTATCTTTCTTGGAAACAGAGATATGGCTTTTCTCCTACTCAGACTCTAAAGTCTTTTCATTTCCTTTCACTCATTACCTTTCCAGATCTCTTTTCTAACCCTTTTTCATCTTCTACTTTCCTCGGTCTTCAACCTTCCTTTCCTCCTCCCTTTTTCATTATTCATTCGTCTTCGACCTTCCAACTCACGAAGGTTCTTCTCTCTTTCTCATCCTTCTTCAATTTTTCCCAATCTAATTTCTTCTGATTTACTATTTGTTGTTTTAGGTTACATTTGATTGTACTAATTATATTCATTGATTTACTGCAGATTTGGAGATGAAAATGCTTATTGATGTGCGATTCAGGTTTATATTTATGTTTTGATATTTTGTTTTTCAAGCTTCCTGTCTTCTCTCTACGTCTCTTGCTCCGCCTTTTACTTTATCAGATTTTCGTTTCAAATTATATTTAGGTTTTGATATTTTGTGTTTCAAACTTCCTGTCTTCTCACTCCGTCTCTTGCTCCGCCTTTTACTTTATCAGATTTTCGTTTCAAAACTCCTTCTTCGACGATGCCGCTTCGTATGGGGTTGTCTGATCAGAAGCTGCATATGTGATTCTGCCACAGTTGGTAAGTTGTTGAGTTGATTTAATTGTTAGGGTTTTGTCTGGTTTTGTTATTGTTAGTGTTTTCGTTTTTTTAACCAATTACAAACAAGCAAAAAACTATGACATGGGTAACGAAACTCTAAAAGATGTCGCTTCGTATCTTGGATTTGATTTTATGGATTTCGATTTATAATCATGCTTTTGTATATTGGACTGGATTTTGAATCTTACTGTTAAAATTTGTCAAGCTAATCTGGGTTATGCCCCAAAAATTTTAGATTTGGATGTTTTGAATCCAATAGTTTTTAATGGTATGTCTTCATCTCTGACTAAATTTTATTTGTATTTGATGTTACACAACATATCCTCTACTTCTTTTATTTTATGATGAGGTTAATGGTTTGAACACTAACATTTTTCTTTTTGAAACAACTATACCTATAGTCAAGGATCTGAATTATTTGAATGAACTTGAAATTAATTTGATTGCGTTTCTTGAAAATTAAGTTTGCAACTGATGCCATATATATGAATATTTGGAATATATATTGCAAGCTATTCCTTATTTACTGCAAATTATCTCTTGCAATGGAAATTTAAGGTTATATATAACACGTGTTCGACAATGTAGGTAGATGTTTACGGTCAGAGACGTTTGACAAGTGCGTTGGAGTGGATGGGAAAACACTCTTTAAGTATATTTGTCCTTGTATATTCAAACTTGCCGTGATTTCTATTCAAGGATTTTATTTGAGGAAATCTGAAAATAACATTGTAAGCAAAGATATTGTTGATGTTGCAAGCTATTTTATATTTTCAGATGTTTCCAACAAACAATTGAAAATATGTTATTCTAACTAGAGTATTCACTGCATATTATCATTGATGAAATATGATTTATGCCCTTTTGCATTTTTGTTGTTTAACCATATTATGCTGGTATGCCTTATATTTTGCAAATACAGGGCAATTTTTACATGGTTATTATTAAGAGATTATTTATTAAGGAAAGTAGTGATTGCTGCTCTAATTTCTAGCAATTGGTTAGAGTTTTATGTTATAATTACAGTTACAGTGTGTGTGATAGAAATCAGTTTTAGCATGTGTGGTAGTTGTCAACTAATTGGTGGTAAGGAGGGTGTTTTATTGAAAATTGTCTGACTGAATTGGCTTTGTGATCCAATAGTTGTTTTTCGCAGCTCAGCAGTGAAGTTGTGCTTTCGCGTCGGTTTGTTTACAGTGGCTTTAAATCATGGTTGTGTATTGTGGGCGTGTTGTTAGCTCTCTGAATCAGTCTTCAATGCAGATTAATATTAGAAATTATTGTAGGAGTGTTAAAAAGATATGTATTTATTGTCGAGATATCGGTATAATTAGATAAAGATATAGTACGAGTTGTATTTTGATTATGTACAAACAACATGACAAATAACTTTCTCACATCTTTATATAAAGTTCACCTTAAAAATAAGATTTATTCTAAATTTTATGGAGAAACAGGGTGAAATCTAATAATTTGAAGTTCTCCTTTAACACTGAATTTAAGATGACTGCTACACGTTTCAGTTAACTTGCACCATTCTATTGCAACTTCATCTGTCCAAGTTTGTGAATAATTATACCTCTGTGTGATACAATTTTCAATGTGCATTTCAACTATCACTGTGAAACAATTAATTAGCTTTATGTTTTTGGAATAGGAAGAATAATTTAATATTATTATTAGTGATTAAACTTTTTTTAATTAATTGTTAATGATCATGTGATCATGTAAAGTTGAATTTCTTTTATAAAAGAAATCTTTTATTTTGTTTTAAACAAATCGTTAAATTTTAGAAATATTTTATATATTATTTTTGGTTTAAAATTTTAATTATATTAATTCATGAACAATTTTATATTAGTGAGAGTGATTTTATATGAAATACTATCTTGACAATGAAATTAAATTATATTTATTTTTTTATTTAGTTCTAATTTATAATCTTTTTATTTATTTATTTGTACACTTGGTCTATTGTAAAATATTCTTTTGTTTTAATTTAAAGTAATATCAACTAGAATATTTAAATAAATTAATCTAAAACTTGGTTTAAAAGTTAAAATTTAGGATATCTCAAAAATTTCTAATGAATGATCTTAAAACAATTTAATAAATAACTTTTAATCATGTTGAGCATTTAAAATTAATGTCATTCGAAGAAAGGTGTTGACCATTTGATATTAATGTCATTGATTTCTAAAGATACAAAAAATATTATATTTGTCTCTTGTGATACCATACTAATTATTGAGTTTTAATAACAGTTTTTTATTGATTTTTTTATAACTGCATTTTTATAATCAAGTTTTAATATTCTCAAATACTTATAGTAATAAATACT